>NC_056733.1:1352170000-1352430000 GCF_019279795.1 Protopterus annectens | reverse complement strand
GTTAGACCCAAAATCAGAAAAAACGCCAGCACCAAGGAAGCTTCAAAAGTAGTTTAATAAAACTGAAACTAGACCGGTTTCAGCAGCAAGGCTTTCATCAGTAGTGTAGTCAGCAAAAAGCACTTAGTCATCATCTTATATAATGTTCTTTAAGGCATCTAAATGACATCACTTCCTGATAAGTCAAAAATGCAAACAAGGCAAAAGTAATTGAAAAATACAATCAAGGCAAAAGTAATTGAAAAATACATAGTTCAGTAAACAAAAAAGTTTGCCTGAGTTGCATGCATATCTCCAGATTATAATGAAAAAATCCAAAGAGACACAGTATACTGGTATATCAATGATAATAAACAAACTTAATAAAGACATACAATAAAGGGTAAATGCCCAAAAATAAACCCGAAACAAAAGTCAGGTTATAAGAATTCTGGTGTTGAATACCAGCCACAGTATCCTAAATTGAGCTGAAATGCAAAAACCTAAGCAATGCAACCTGATAAGAAATAAGTACATATACGTAATGCAAGTGTTGGTTAATTACAAATTATAATTTATCATTTAATCCAGGAGGGAAAAGCCCCCCAAGTTTAATGATCCACCTGTTTTCTTTGGTATTTAGGATATCATGCCAACCTGTTTTAAAAGATCGATTCCTATGATATGATCAATGATGGTGAATGTAAATTTGGCAGTGGGATATTTGATAACATGTCTATATAGTGCATTAGTTAATCTTCTGTTTCTAATGTCACCAAGGTGTTCAGAGATCCTGACACGAAACTGTCTAGACGTTTGGCCAATATAAAATGCATGACATGTACATGTGGCAAGATAAATAATCCAGTCTGAACTGCAGTTGCCAAAAAGCTGTATGTCGTATATTTGTCCAGTGTTCCTACTAGTGAAAGAAGTAGTTTTGAAAATATAGTTACAAAACTGCAATGTCCACATGGATAAATGCCTGAAAGTTTATCTCCAGTAAGTGTTCTTTGAGTTGGAGTGTGATCCATGACCCTGGTTTTTTATAGTGTGAAAATAAATTCCTAAAGTTTTGCCTTTCCTATAGGAAAAATAACATCGTTCTCCGAGATAATCTTCCAACAATGGATGAGAATTCAATATATTCCAATGAGTATTAATAATATTTACTAAATTGGCACTATTCCTGCCATAAGTGGTGACAAATCTACATACATCTGATTCCTCATTATGAGTTTTAGTATTGTATTGGAGAAGAGAATCCCTGGATTTAGCATTACTAAATTGGACTGCTGACTCAATAGTACGAGTGGAATAACCTCTGGACAAAAATCTCTTGGTTAGATCCATTTGATGACTCTGAAGATCATCCACTGAGGAACAAATCCTTTTCATCCGCACAAACTGTGATTTCGGTATGTTCCGAATAATATGTTTCGGATGAAAACTATCAGCATGTAGAAGGGTATTATATTGTGAGAATTTTCTGTGTACGGACGTTCTAAGAGTGTTATCCTCCTGTCGAATTAAATTGACATCCAAATAACTGATTGCACTCCTATTATATTCCACAGTGAATTCGATACCCCAGATGTTCCCATTCAAATGTTGAATAAATTCCTAGAGGCATTCCTCACCTCCTTTCCATATAAGCCAACAGTCGTCCAGGTATCTTCTCCATATATCAATCTCAGGTAGATATATGTTGTGCAAAGGGTCATATAAAATCATATCTTCCATGTAGCCCATAAAAAGATCAGCATAAATGGGTGCAAATGATGCACCCATAGCCGTCTGTAGTTGCCAATAGCAGTTTTGTTGGAAATAAAAACATTTTAGTTAGAATGTGTTCAGCCATACACAACAATAAGGTGTTCATCCCTGGGGGGTATAAATTGGTTTTATTTAGCCAGTATTCCAAGGCATTAATACCCGCCCAATGAGGGATGCTGGTATAAAGCGAGGATACATCAAGGGTACACATAAGCCATTCAGGGTCCAATTGAGACTCGGAGACTATCTGCAAAAATTCAGTCGTGTCCTTGATTCTTGCTCTAACACATGTTAACAGTGGTTTCAATTTTTCAGTTAGAAAAACAGACAAGGGTTCAGTGAGTGACCCAATGCCAGATACAATCGGTCTGCCTGGTGGCTGATTAATGGACTTATGAATCTTGGGAAGTAGATAAAGTTGTTGTTTCGTAGGATCCTTAACCGTCAAATGAGTTTGGGTTTTATCAGAGATAATTCCAGATTCTACAGCCTTTTCCAAAAATTCATTAATTTCCAAGGCAAAACCTGGAGTAGGATCAATCTCCATCTTCATGTAATGATGATGGTTGGAAAGTTGTCTAAGACCTTCATTCACATAATACTCAGTATCCATCACCACCACCGCACCCCCTTTGTCGGCAGAAATAATAACAATATCCATATTATTTCTGAGTTGTGTGAGTGCTATTTGTTCCTTCCTAGACATGTTATGCTTTATAGTGTCAACAGAACCCAAATTGAAGTGTATATCCTTTATAACCGCCTGCTGGAAAACAGCAACATGTTTATCCATGGGAGGGTTAAATGTAGATTTGTGAAATCTAAAATCAGATGATCTTTGAGCATTGTCAGTTTGATCTTGTTGTTGAAAAAATAATTTCAAGTTGATTTTCCTACAAAAATCCATTGTATCAGAAACCAAAATACTTTCATCAGTGAAAAAAACAGGTATGAAACCAAGGCCTTTATTAAGAAGGGAATATTGATCATCAGTCAAAATATGACTTGAAATATTTAAAACATTAGTACATGAATGATTTACTTCACTATCGACATGAAGAGCTCTTCTAAGTTTTTGACCTCTGTGTTTCCTTCCTGCCCTGTGTTTTTCCCCTAAAGGGACCTCAGTCCTTGACCCTTTTAGCATTTGGAGAATCACCAATATTAGGTGTCTCAGTATCAGTAGTCGAAGAATCCTCACCAGAGGTAATAAAGCTAGGCCCAGTCTTTTTTAAAATAGACCTTGGTCTTTTTATGATAAATGAAGCATTCTTGGTACCATGAGCAAACCTCACACCCCTTTGTGAATCAAATTGTTTGCCCCTATCATAATCTTCCTTATCCCGGCAAATTTATGCAATTTCTTTTCTTAAGGTTATTTTCCAAAATAGAGATTTCTTTAGATAATTTGCCAAGACAACCCTGAAAACTAGCCTCATGTTCAAACCGTTTCAGGTTGTTACATGTTTTTCTACTTCAATAATATTACTCTGTATTGTTCTCTCATAGAAAGAGGCCAAAATATTAACTCTAATCATGGCAGCCTCCTGTTGTGCTTGTTGCCAATCTTTCAACAGAGGTTCATCCGGTGTACCCACTAGTGGTTGGATTTTACATCTCAATCCTCTAGGGATATATTCTGTATTTGGTAAGCTTTAAACAATTTACTGTGCCAAATGTTTGTTCTAAGCATCTTAATTTGTTTACCTAATTGAAAGAATAAGTTTTCGCAACCGTCAACTGGATCCATGATTACCAAATCCACCTTTTCTGTATGTTCAGTTCCTATGCGAAAAATTTTAAGTCATCCTTGTCGGAGCATAAACCAGATAACAATTTACTGAGATCCATGACAATAAGTTGCAATGAACCGGAGGAAGAAGATATAAAAATAAAACTAAAAATGAACCCTGAAAAGATTCTTTTATTCTTAAGGGTTGAATTGGCAAATCACGAATAAGTCCAAAACAGAAAATCACAATCAGAGTCACAAAGAAGTTGAAGCCAGAATAAATGGCAAATGTAACCCTATATATAGGGGAATAATTGACCCTAGCACCTAGGCAAAATGCTATACAGACCAAAAGTCAAAGGCCTGTAATGTCTAAAATGCAATGTTCTGAGTAATGCACAACCTACAGTTGTTCAGAGGTGGCTAAATCCATATGGAGTATGCCAATATGTAGTGAATTTAAGCCAGACACACTTATGCACCTTATTTAAATCAGATAACAATATTAAGAAATCAATAATTGTTCAATACAGTCCTCAGATGAAATTGTTATCAAAGGTATAAATGTACAGATGATTATTGTCAGCACTGTATGCCCAGCAATTATTCTAAAAGAAGACCTGAGTGCAACACTGGGCAAACAAAACAAAAGCCCTCAAAATATGTGACCAATATTGACTCAAATGTGAAACAAAACATGAATCAGTAGGAACATAGGAATGAACAGATATAAGCAATAATATTGTATCAACCTAGTGTATATAACAATGGCTAGTTCATCATAATCAAATGAAATAAAATAAAATTATGCACATATTACAAACTGAGCACCCATACATGAAATGTCCTTGAAAAATAGCAATGTTGTATTGTGCTACAACAGTACTCAGAAATCCAGTATAAAAAAGAAAACGACTAGGCAAAATAATATGAAATATACACGTGTTATAAACTAAGAACACATACATGAAAAGTCCTGAAAAAATGGCACTGTTATATTGTGCTGCAACAGTTCTCTAAAGTCCAGTTTTCAAGAATAAATGACTTAACAACACCATCCAGACAGTTAAATGATTGTCACAGAAAAATTCTTCATTATGGTAAAACAATTACCAACTGCGGTGGTGGTGCTGCGGTAGCGTTGTCGCCTCACAGTTAGACGTTGCCCGTTCGATTCTCACTTAAAGCGTCTACTGTGTGACGACATGCGTGAATGGGCGTTCGCCGTTGAAGGTTGTGCGTTAGGCCCGGCAAGCCAGCATGTAAAACTCTACTGCCAATCATTAGCGGACCGGAGTTCCGCTGTGGCGACCCCTAACCGGGAAAAGCCGAAAGACACACACACACAATGGTAAAACAATTACCAATGAAAATTAATCCAAAAATAGATGTCAAGAACAGTACCTGGAAAGATGAAGTTTGAAATGTATTAGGACCCTTAAAAAGTTGTTCCAAACAATGTCCCAAAAGGCCAAATCGATCCTCGAAGTCCTGTTATATCCAAAAACAGTATGGAAACCACAACGACCTTGAAAAACAAATCCCAATCCGAACGATGGTGGAAAAACACTTGCAACCACGTGTAAACGCAAACGATAAACTCAACAGCGTTAATGCATCCAATATACTCACTTATTAACTTAGATAAACATGATAATCCAACAAAACCAAAAAAGGATGACCAAAAGTCAATCCTTTAAAAAGAAAGCGATGTAGATGCCATGCATCCGAAAATAACGATGTCCAGGATGAAAAATCCTAAGCAATCCACAAAAAAGATGACTACCTGAATGGTAGAACTCCCAAACGCCAACAGCCAGCACAAACGAAAATCAATGTAGTGTATAGGAGCTAGCAAGTTAGGCTGGTGCACGGCAAGAGCACTTGTTAGACCCAAAATCAGAAAAAAGGCCAGCACCAATACTATTGCATCATAAAATTGTGGTTATGGTCTTGTGGCCAGTGCTGAACATTGGTATCTCTGTCTGAGCTCTGTGGAAAGCTGCAAGACTTAAGTCTTTAAGTGCCTTAAATTTTGTAAAGCATCTTGCCTCCTTATGTTTCTCCTTTCCTCTTCTACTAAGTCTGTTTCCTAAATTAGCCCACTTGATTTTATGATCCCTTGCGTTTTCTTCTCTGCATAGTATATTATTTTTAATTGTTCCCAAAATGTCTCTTGTCAGAGTGAATAACAAAGACCATGATCTTAGTACCATAGCTTTATCATTACTTTTTCAGATATGTGTAACAGTCTTAACATGGCTTGGAATAATGCTTTGGAGAATATATGAAAGTAAAATAATTTAGATAAACTCTGAAACAAACCTCATTGAGTAAATTAATCATAGGTGACATCTGCTTTTTATGATTTCTGTACTACTCAATATAATTAGAGATTGTTTTGAAACTGAAAAATGCCTTGAGTTAACCTTGCATTAAGATTTGAGCTGTGCAATGAAGACTAGAACATCAAGTCATTGCAACCTTGACAAATCAGTAGCAAATATCTTTCAACTGTCCAGATTTTCACAGAATGTCCAGATTTTTGGCATATATTTTTGGTCTGTTCCTAATAAAATGTGTGGCTTTCTGGCAAACCAGTGGGTAATCTGAGGACTGAAGTCACTAAATAAAGAGTTTCAGACTTCAAATCCTTCAGAAAATGTATGTTAAAACAAGCCCAGTTACTCAAGCAACTTTCTAAGTTTATAAAGGCAATATTTAGAATCTGTTCCTATTTTTGGGCATTTGTCCCCCCATTTTGTCAGGCTTTGTCCAGACTTCTTGCACAAAGAGGTTGAGAGGTATGCGACTAGCAGTGGAAATATTACCTTCAAATAGGTGGAGTGCATATTAGATAAAAATAAGCAATATAAGTTTTGCTGAAACGCGGGCTGGTAGAGAAATAGAAATAAACATTCAGGAGGCAATAGCAAATAGCATGTATTCACTTTTATACAAGTAAATGGAAATACTGCCTCACATGCGTGTTCAGAAATGTTTACATTTATTATGTTTTTGAATGCACTGTTTAAGATTCATTTAGTAGTAGTAGTAGTACAATATTTGGTATTAAGGCACCAAACTGCTAGATACATTCATTTATGATACCATCATGTCACTTCTTAAATCAATATCAGTACTTCAATTGTCCTCCACTGGCAACTGACAAATATTTTCCCAGCAGGTTGAAATGTGAGCAGGCACCCCTTCACGTCACACTAATTGTGACTGTTATCAGAATCCATTAATCGATCATTCACAGTGCTTCATTGCTGCTTCTCACAAATACCTTCAACCATTTTCCTTTTATGTTGCCCTAAAACTGCATGATACCCTTTTCATGCCTCCCAGAATACTCCTTGTTTTTAGCACTTTTTCCTACTATTTAACCTTATATTCTCCATCAGACTGGCCAGCTACTGGTGTCTTTTTAGTTTTCACCTTTGATGTTCACTCAGCGTAATATCCAACCCTACAGACATCCTCCATGATTCCTTAATACAATTTTTTTCAACATTTGAAATTGTCAGTATTTCATCTTATGTCATATATATGCCCTTGAAAGCGTTTTTGGAAATAGTCTACTTACTGTATGCTCCAACTTCCTAAGTGTCCCCACTTTATTAAATGTTCCTTTCCTCTCCCGTTAGCATTCCAACAAAAAGGAGTAACACATGGTAACTTCTGTCTATACTTGCACTTTTTAGAAACAAAGACCATGAGCTCAGCATGGATATTTCTGTATCCATAAAGCATGATAAGTAGCATAATCGTTCATCTTTTCTTTGTCTTACAACCAGACATTATCCAAAGGGCCAACATCTATCCAAACCACATTTGTCGGCCCCAATTCCAAAAGACTTACTCTCATTGCAATTGAACACTTACGCCACGAGCAGGATGCAAGCATTTTTGGAATCTGGCCCCCATAGTAAGCTTGTTTATAGATAGGCATTACACCAAAGTAAGTCACTTATGCTGAGAGCAGGTCTTTTGGAATCAGAGCAGACTTACACTGAGAGCAACTCTTTGGAATTTGGCCTATTGCCTTTAATGCTTCATTCTGTCTAATCTAATTAGTTCTTTCTAACATTTCTTCATTTACCTTTTTACCACTCATATTCCACATTCTTTATAAAATATCCTGCTTTTCCTTTAGCTATTTTTTAGCTTTAGCTATAGTTTCCCTGCATTCATTTTCATCATGTTATTCTAACTTACCAGGCAACATGCATTTCCTTTATTATCTCTTACAGATAAAGCTACTAAGCAAAAGTTAAAACCACAAAATAATATTACTAATATTGCACCAGAAGCTAGGCAAATATTTACCTTATACACATCCTCAGAACGGCACATAACCTTCAGTAATAAGCCTTGATAATATTATTTTTCTAAAACTCATTCTGCCCTCCAATATAACAGCTAATTTTTTTTTTTTTATAGGTTCATAGGTTGGCACTAGGCTATCGGCCGTAGGGCCTATGCAAGCCTAGCCATAACAATTCCCTGGGTATTTCTTCCCACAATATTTATAGGTTCATAGGTTGGTACTAGGCTATCGGCCCTAGGGCCTATGCAAGCCTAGCCATTAACCTATTATATCAAATTACAAACCTGTACAGGGAAGCCACTCTTTTCCATTAATAAAAATATTTTTTCATCATTTATTGCAGGCCTGAAAAGAGGCTTTTCAATCTAGTGTTATCAAATTAACATTTGCACTCCAGTCTTCTAACACAAACCAAACAACAATACAAGCAAAGCAAGAATATTTTTGCTTCACATTTCAGTAATCACATACTCTTATAGACAACTATTCTTTCAGATTTACTATTTAAGATTCCCACCATACCTCTCAACTGTCCAGATTTTTGCGGAATGTCCAGATTTTTGCCTCATATTTTTGGTCTGTTCCTCATAAAATTTGTGGTTTTCAGGATTTTTGTGCCAAATCGGTGAGGACTGAATTCACCAAATATTGAAAGGCATTTGAGTTTCATGTTTCATATCCTTCAAAAATGCATTATAACACAATATCTTTTATTCTAGCAACTTTCTAAGTTTATTTGAACAATATTTAAAGACTGTCCCTATTTTTGGTCTTAATTTCCCCATTATTATTGGCTTTGTCCAGATTTTTTTGTGCTAAGAGGTTGAGAGATATGGTTCCCTTATCATGTATACATAGCATCCATCTTTGTCAGGGTTTTATAATTTTCAAAATAATTTCTTCTTGTATTGTATTACTTTCAACATAATCCAGTATATTATTTCCGATATTGTGCCATACTTCTACATACATGATTAAGCTTTCCCAAGTATTGTTATAATCTACATTCAAATGATAAGATAAGGATGACAACATCCTTTACTTTTAGGGAACATTTATACTTTCATCCTTTATCATCCTATTTAACTATTATTAAAACATCTGCACATACTTTCAGATATGACTGAACTGTACTGCAAGGAAACACCTAGCCATTTGTGAGCTAGGATAATATTCAGCTAAACAGGAATACACATACAGAAAAGAAGAACTTGATTTTATCACACATTAAAGAGTGCAGCTTAATCAAACTAGCCCCAATTGCAATGTTGTAAACACGTCTCTATTGTTTGGTCTTGCTTGATATAGCACAATTCATGTGTGTTTCATTTCCCACTAACTGCCATTTCAGGATGGACTCCCCTATTTAACTTATCAGCTTATTTCAGGAGCCACTGTAACAAACCAGGAAGTCTTCTCAGTTAAACAAAGTTTTCTTCCCACTCATATTAACTCCCACTGCCTTTGTATCAGTGTTTCTCATTTTATCTGGGTTTGTTTTCTTTTGCTTCATTTTTTATTGTACCGGTCACACTGGCAATTCCATCGTTTTTATAAATTCACAAGCATCATCAAATGGCAACACTGTCACATTTCAAAATACTTTTAATGTTACAGGGAATAATAGCTTACATTTAAGACCTTTATACTCCCTCATCACATCAACAAACTGAGAATGAGGACTTAAAATTATCTGCAATATCCACTCAAATTATCTGTGGTATGATTCCAGTTATTCTCATCAGGGGCACTATATATAAACATATTTTATATATATATATATATATATATATATATATATATATATATATATATATATATATATATATATATACATATACACAAGTACATAAAATGAGGTGCACCTACCAAAAACTGAAGTGCATGGAACAATCCTGAACAACATGAATGGCTCCAGCACTACAAAGCATTCCCAGTGGAAAACATAATTTATTGTCCATAACATGCCAACATCTTCCAGTATCAATACTGATGTTCTAAAAGGCCAAGTTCAATGGTAACCACCGGCCAACAAACAGGATAGCAGGACCAGTTTTGCCTCCTAGTGTCTTCAGTGCATACAGGAAGTAATCCAACATAGAGACTTTTAAAGGTCAAGTTACTAGTGTGCACTAACAATTTAAAGTGCCCCCGTAACTATTTACAATATTTACAAGAGAAAGAAAAGAAAGAACCAACACAACCTTTATATTATCAGTTGAAAAGCACCAAACTAGCCACAGATATTTAAAAAATCATCTAATACCATTCTTTCTTTATTATCCATGATTTGATGTTTTTTTATTACAGATAAACCATCATTTTTTACACTATCAATACCCACAAAGATAAGATGTGCCCCCCCATCTGTTCCATCATATGTTTATAGAGGGCACTCCTAGTCTGCTTACAATTTAGATCACTAACATGCGGTGCTATTCTATGTTTAAATGGACGTGAAGTCTGACCAACATAGAAAGCACCACACTGACACACCGCCATATAAATCACCCATTCTGTATTACAGGTGATTAATGATCTAATATCAAATGCTTTGTTGGTATTGATAGAAGTGAAGGATTTCATTCTATACACCACCTTACAGTACATACAGCTCTCACAAAACATGCATCCTTTGCACTCATTCATTCTAAATCCAACCATCCTTGATTTATTTTCCTTAAAACCAGATAAAAATTCTCCAATGCTTTTTTCCTTTCCTATAACCAAAGCTACAGTGCTCACCCAGAACTTGATAAAAAATGGGTCAGATTTCAGAATATCCCAATATTTATTTACAGCTTCTTTGATTTTGAAGGTATTAGTGCCATAAGTAGTTATAAATCCCGGTGTATTATTAGAAATGGATTTGTCACCCCCAGTTTCTTCTGATCTCAATAAATCTACTCTGATTAAGAAAGCTCATAATGTGGCCTCCAGTTATAATAAACTCTCATCATATCCCCTTTCCAAAAATCTATCTACCATATTTTGGGCCTCCATTTCAAATTCCTGCTCAGAGCTACATAGCCGTCTAAGTCTAAGAAAGTGAACTTATGGTGTATTTTTAATAATGTGACTAGGATGACAACTAGATGCTAACAAAATGGAATTCTTGGTTAAAGGTTTACAATATACGCTTGTAGCCATAGTGCCATCAATCAACTTGGAAATATTCACATCCAAAAAGTCAGTATTGAACATTACAAATAAGAACAGTCAAGCTTTTGGAAAGAGCAATATATAATTGTTTTAGAAGTAACACATCCATTAATTGTAGGCAAACACTAACACAGTCTTTAATGAGGCTGTGAGTTTGGATTGCTAACACTGAAAATTGAGGATTTACTCATGTTCTGACTGCAGACACATACATGTGAGTGCATACACGTGTACACCCACACACACATGCCCACAAAATTTTGTGCCACTGTGCTGCAATGGATAATTAAAGAATTGCTTTACAGTTGAGTAAAACTACACATCTTGTCCTGTATGTTTCATCATTTGCTTATTAATTACTAGTTTTACTTTATTTTGTTTTAATTTTTAAGGTATGTAGATTGGACAAATGCACATTTTCCATGTGCAATAATGATGCATAGTAACAAAAAAAAGGAAACATTACTGATATTTTGAAAACTAGTATTCTATTTTTATTGGCTTACATTTTGAGCTAGATAATATCATCTCTGTTATGTTTTTTTTTTATGCATGCTAGGTGTGTAGACTTTTGCTTATGGATTGCCACTCATCTTGAATAAATCACCACTAAATGCCTGTGTTGTGTCTCAGATGCTTATTCACAGTTACAAAATACTGAACAAAAAAGTAAGAAAGTAAATAAATATTCATGCACTAAACACAGATAAAAGAGAGAAAGTAGAATTCAGACCTCAAGTTGACAAAAGAATGAGGGACAAATCAAATTTAAAGGATATCTGTATACAATGGGAGGCAAAAAGTAGATATTGGTAAGTGCTGTCTGTTTCAGGTTGAAATAAAGATGAGACTAAGCATATGCACCACTTTTTGAAACTGATGAATTTAGGCATATATTATTTCAGAATATGTCTGCTGAACTACAACGTAGAGTCCATTAATACAAGCTAAATTACCTCATTCCTTTATATATGCAAATGACTGGACTTTTAGCACAAGAACCATTTCTAAGAGAGTGCCTGTAAAATTCCAGCAAAAAATAATTTTCAGTCAATAAGAAATGATTGGATCTGTTAAGCTTGTTCCACTGTATATGTGAAATATATGTGAAAACAATGCAAGACTCAGAATGACTGTCAGTGATTGCGCAATATTTTTAGAGGGATAGGATCATTTACTTCCCCATGTTGTTTCACGGCTGAAATTAGACCTGACACAAGAAATATTTCTCATTGTGACCTGCACATCTATTAGAAATAACCCCTTGAATAGAACTGAATGGTTTCATAATTAAAGTGCAATTTTTGTAACCCTCAGGGCAGGTTGACTGTTAATTAGGTGACTAAAAGGGAGTTCTTGTAAAATATAACCAAGAATTCAAGGGAGATTTAAACAGATTACAATTATCTTTACTGTGCTCCAGTACACATTGTAAGGCAAAGGAAATTTTCATTTATTAATCTGTGTGTGGATTTTGATGTATCAGAAGAAAAGAAAACTTTAACAACGTTCACACACCTAACAATGCTGAAACAGGAGTAATAAATGTACTGACGTGTAAAAGACAATAAAAAGGGAAGCTTGATAGCTGATTTTTCATTATTTGAAAAAGCATTAGCTTAGTTTCTAACAGAAATTGATAATAATAGAAAGAGGGAGTCTTTTGAGACCTTCTGTGATTACTGTGTGTTTGTGAATTAGTTCTGTTTTTTTTTTTTTATGAATCTCTTCACCTGGGCTGTGCCTGCAAATGGTCTATAAAAATAAATAAATAAAATCTGTCTTCATTATGGTTGTTGCCTGGTCTATTTTAAAAACATTTCTAGTTAGCTAATAGTCTACAGTTTAGCAGGACTATTAAATGTGTGTGTGTGTGTGTGTGTGTGTGTGTGTGTGTGTGTGTGTGTGTGTGTGTGTGTGCGCGCGCGCATTATAGTTAGACATTCCTATAATACTGCATGCATAATGTTTATGCTGTATAGAGTAATGCATAAACAAGTTTATATGCTGCATAGAACAGAAGAGAGATAGACAGATGGATAGAGAAAGGAGCAGATAGATAGGCATGCAGATTACTTAACAAGCATATCACTTATAGGTTCATAGGTTCATACTAGGCTATCTGCCCTAGGGCATTTATAAGCCTAGCCAGAGTGTGTTTGGCTTTCGCCACCCATTTTAAATTAATTTTGATATGCCCTTTTTCGAGGTTAGTATACTGTGCCTCTGTCTAACAGTGACACAGAAGTGATACCCGAGGTAAACCTACGATCTCCCATCCACTCATCAAGATTCCTCTTGAAGAGAGTCAATGAGGAACTCTGCCTAACCTGGACTGGGATTTTATTCCAGAGTGAAGGGAGCCTCTGGGTTATGAATCTGTCCCTCCAGCATGTCCTATTTATTTCAGTGCTGAGGTTCAAGTCTCGAGTGCGTAGCTCAATGGGATTTGGATTTTCTGAGGTGCAGCATGTCCATTAATTCCGGGTTGGACATGGCTTTGTACGTCAGGCACAGATCGCCTCTGAGCAGGTGGTATGCCACTGAGTAGAGCTGGAGTTTCTTTAACCGGGCAGCATATGGCATCTGTTTGAGCCCTTTGATCCTCTTGGTGAGGTACTTTTGGGGTCTTTCCAGTTGCTGCAGGTGTCTGGTAAGGTGCATCCCAAAAGGAGCATTGTACTCAATTATGAGCCTGATGAGGGATGAGTAAAGAGGCACGATGACCTCCCCTGATCTAGATGTGAATCCCTTCATGATTAGGTGGGCTATATAAAATGTTTTTCTAACCACTTTGGCCACGTGGTTGTCAAATGAGAGATTGCTATCAACTTGGGTCCCCAGGTCCCTAATTACTTCTTCTGTACTTAATGCATTACCACCTATGTGGTAATTTGTGGGCACTTTGTTTTGCCAAAGGGGATGACTATACACTTTTTGGCGTTTAGCTTGAGGCCATGGCTCTGGCACCAGTTGTCTGTTTCTATGAGGCCCTTTTGGAGGATGCTTGTGTCGGCTGGAGAGTCGATTATGGCACCCAGTTTGCAGTCATCTGCGAACTTGGTCAGCCACAGTCCTTCCGTGTTGGCCTGTACCTCCGAGAAATATATACCGAACAAGAGAGGTCCCAGGACTGGGCCTTGTGCGCTGCCACTTGCAACTAGTTTGATGTCTGACATGGCTCCAGCAATTCTAACCATGTGGGTTCTGTCCTTGAGCCAGTTTGCAACCCATCTAGTGACATAGGGGTTTATATTTAAGCTGGTGAGCTTATCTATAATGCCCGAGTCGGGTATTGTATCGAAGGCTTTAGCGAGGTCCAGGTAGGCTGTGTGGACCACCTTCCCCTCGTCAATGGCCTTGGTGACTGTTTCAAAGAAATCAACCAGGTTTAAGAGGCAGGATCTGCCTTTAACAAAGCCGAACTGGGTAGGATCCAGTGTCTGTAGATCCCCAATATCTTTATTTATGAGGTCCATGATGATCCTTTCCATAGCTTTGCAGACCAAGCTAGTCAGGCTTATGGAGCGATAGTTTCCAGGATCCGTTGAGGTACCACCTTTGTGGAGAGGGACCACTGTTGCTGTGCGCCACTCTTTGGGTACATAACCTGTAGTAAGGCTGAGATTGAACAGTAGTTTTATGTTTGGGTTTAGCTCTTCTTGGAGTTCATGTAGGATGCAGCCCGGGACACTGTCTGGTCCCATTGATGCTGTGTTTTTTGCTTTGGAGAGGGCGGCTCTTACCTGAGCATCTGAGATGTCAGGGGGGCAGCACTCTGCTGGGATAGATATTTGCCCTTTTGGTGGGGGGAGTTTGCGCTGAACCTGTCAGCTAGGATGTTGGCAATGTCTGTGGGTTCGTTGTATTTTTTGTCATTTTGGACTAATTCTGAGCATATCTGGGAATTTCCACCCAGGTTCCTAACATAACTAAAGAAAGCCTTGTGATTATCCTTAGTGTCCTGTGCAATTTTTCTTTCAAAGCTGGCCTTAGACGATTTTATGAGTGCCCATAGTTTTTTGCTAATACTGATCAGAGATGCCTTCCCTTTTTGGGATTTTGCTCTATCATGTAGTAGCTTCCTCCTTCTATTGTATAGTTTGTTTATGGCTGGGGTCCACCAGACAGAACGTCTGCCTTTGGAGGATTGGGTCTTGGTTTTATTTGGGATTGCATGATCCATGCATTCCTGAAGGTGTTCGTAGAATGCGTTATAAAGGATTCTGGTCTGGGCCATATTTTCCATAGGCCCGGGGCTTTGAAGGATTCCACCTTGGTTTTGAGGAGTGTGAAATTTGCTTTAGAGAAGTTTTTCACTGTGGTTTTCTGGGCAGGGGTGGGGTCGGGATGTGAATATCCAGAGAGATTAGTTTATGGTCTGATCTTACCAGTGAGGGATACACTTCTGGTCTGGAGCATAGAGTCCCCATGTTGGTGATGATCAGGTCCAGTATGTTTTCCCTCTTGTGGGAGTGGTAACAAGTTGTTCCATAGCATTTGAGTTTATAAATTCTAGGAACCTTTGGACTAGGGTGTTGGAGCTAGAGTAATGCTCCCAGTCTATGTTTGGGTAGTTGAAGTCGCCCAATATAATGGTGTTTGGAGAGACCTTCATATTTTCCAGTGTTCTCAGGAAGGCCGAGTGGGGTTCCTGGGTTTGGGAGGGTGGTCTGTAGCAGGCTATAAACTGGAAGGCAGTTTTACCCACTGTTAGTTGCACATGGATAGTCTCTGATGCTTCGTGCTGTGCCACCAACCTGGAGGTGTGGGTATCTTTGACGAATATTGATACTCCCCCTCCTTTTCTGGTTCAGTCCAAGTTTGGGGCCGAAAAGCATGGTATGAGGGATAACCTGGTAGTGCTGGGGTGCTCTCGGGAGCCTTGAACCAGGTTTCTGTTACTGCACAGATATCGATGTTCTCCATGCTAAGGAGAGTTTCGAATGCATGCATCTTGAGGTTTAGACTTGTGGCATTGAGTAGCATTACTCTTAGTTTCTTATCCCTTGTGATACCTATGGAGGTGGGTTTGTCTTTTGAGCCTTGCCTAAAAAAGGCACTATGGGGGTAGCAAGAGCCTTTGCCAATATCCAAAAGCCCAGGGGTGACAGGTGCAAGCCGTCCCTCGTGAAGCATCGTGGCTTGTCGAGCATGTCATCCCAGGCTGACAGGCATTGGATCCCCTTTGAATGACACCAATACTTAAGCCAATTGTTGAAATTGATGATCTTGTCTTCATATTGTGACATCATTCTTGGTGAGGGTAAGATGCTACTCAAGGTCAGGGTCATACCGGCCTGGACTACATGCTCAGAGAGCTCCTCTGTGTCTCTTTTCATGTAGTCCAGGGAGGTACGTCTCAGGTCACTTGTATTGCTAATCCTTGGAATTTGTACACACCTTGCTTATTCCACAAAACTGTGTAAGTGGCTTTGTGTACAATACATGGACTTCCCAGTTCATATATAGCTCACAACTCAGTAGTGCAGGTCTGGTCTATAGAGCAGTCAGTATTTTCAGAGCTGCTTCTAAATGAGGTAGTCTGTGCTAAACAGGCAATTAGTTATTCTGGTGAGCTACTCTTGAAAGATTTGTATGTAGAATGGTAATTTACAGATATCTGTACTATGCAGGATCAGTGCAGAGTAGTACAGATACATGCAGGTGTACATGGCCATTTAATTGTGTGCACCTAGGCATTTCAGTGGAAGACTATGACTAGTTTTACTATGCAGGATCAGTCCAGAGTAGTACTGAAAGCATTCAGGTGTACATGGCTATTTAATTGTGTGTGCCAAAGCATTTGAGTATAAGAATATGACTAGTGTGAAGGGTTGCTTAGATTACCTATTTGTATAAGTACTGCCGTGAAGTTTGTGTGTGTGTGTGTGTGTGTGTGTGTGTGTGTGTGTGTGTGTGTGTGTGTGTGTGTGTGTGTGTGTGTGTGTGTGTGTGTGCTCAATGTCATCTGCGACTGATAGGGATAGGGATAGCATATGTATAATTATATAAATCTAAGCGTCTTTATCTCTGTATGAATGTATGTGTATATGTGAGGGTTTGTGTGTCTATGCAAGTCTGTGTATAATCCGGGTTTTTGGTAAAGTGTGTACATCGTAACCCCTGAGTTAAATCATAGGCACTTGTGCCACTTACTTGTGTAGGATTTTAGGTCATTCTGCTGAGCAGTTGTCCAAACCTGCTTGGTTGATCATTTTAAAGTCAGGCACATCCTGTTTTAATCTGAGTGATTTTGCATATCTATGAGTCAGACTAAAGGTTTTGAAAGTGTAAAAGAGTTCATGCACTTTCCTCTGTTTCAGTAGTAGATCTGAGCAGCTAAAGCTGTGTATACTACAAAAAATATAGTTTCACTTATAACTCAGTCATAATGTGCTGTCAGTGTATTAGCTTGGCATCCTTATCTCAGTTACTTAACAGCTTGGCTATGACCAGAGACCCAATCAAATTGCCCCCTTTTGCTTGATGTACATAAGTATATATGTGTATGCATCTCTCTCTCTCTATATATATATATTTATATATATATATATATATATATATATATATATATATATATATATATATATATATATATATATATATATATATGTCCCATGGTGGTGGTGCTGCGGTAGCGTTGTCGCCTCACAGTAAGACGCTGTCCGGTTCGATTCTCAGCTAGAGCGTCTTCTGTGTGGAGACATGCGTGAATGAGCGTACCTTCATTGAAGGTTGTGCGTCAGGCCTGGCAAGTCGGTATGTAAAAATCAACTGCCAATCATTAGTGGACCGGAGTTCCGCTGTGGCGACCCTTAACTGGGAAAAGCCGAAAGACACAAACAATATATATCTATATATATATATATATATATATATATATATATATATATATATATATACACATATGTGTGTGTGTGTCTGTCTATCTATCAATAGGTATCTCTCTAGAGGTACTCACTTGCAATGTTTTAGATATAGATATTTTCAGACCAGTGAGAGCAGTGGAAGTATAGATACACTTATATTTTTCTGTTTGCATTTTAACTCTTTTTAAAGTTATTTCCAAGTAAATTGGGTCCAGTAAAGTGGAAGTCAGATAAACTACCATATCATTTAGAAGCTATCATGGGCCTCACTGAAAGAAAAGGAGGTTAGAAAGAAAAAAATGCATATTTCAGCTAGGACTTGAGCACAGGCCATAACTGAGTCAGCTACATTTCCATTAAGCTACGGAAGCAGGTCAGAACTGGCAATGGTTTTGAAGCCTCATATGACCATCAAACATATGTGATTTACACATATATCAGTTAGAACAGAGGAAGTATGCTTTCACATTTAATATTTTATCAACATTTTATTTATTAATTGCTGAATTTCCTGAGCTTGAAAGATTGTGGTGACTTTTAACAGGCTAAATCTCTGTGCTGTGCCATGAAGATGACTTCACATTTGATACATTGCAGTTCACATTGTCACTATTTCATTGTACACGCCGTAATTTCACTGCATGTACTTAATTACACACCTTTGTTCTAGCAACAGCACTGAAGGGGGATTCATCAGTCATTGTCCTTTATTTTGTCCCCCAACACTTTCTGCATTCTTGAAGCAAGGAACTTGTATAACAGAAATATAAATAAGATCTTTTAAACCAAAAACCATGTAGGCAGCATGAAATGCAAAGTACAGCAGTTTTATGGCACATTTGGCATTCCCTTACTGTAGTGAATGTGGCACTAATTCACATCTGATCCAGTCCTTACAAGGAGTGCTAGTCTTGGAAATGAAATCTGTAACTTCTTTATGTGTCCACTCAACAAACAGGGCAACTGCCATTGAATAAACTATGATGAATGACAATTTATCCAATATTAGAATAGTACATGTTTCTGTTTGCATCTTAATTATTTGCTACTTTTAGTTTTGGATGCTTTGTGTTTGATCAGTTCTAACTTAATGTTTGAGTTCACAATGGTTTGTGCAGAATCCATTTTATGTGGAAATATCTCCAGAACTGAGCCTGATGTAGATGAAATTTGTTTTTTTTTTTTTTTTGGAAGTTTAAGGATGCATTTGTGTTTCAACCTTAATTTCATTTAAAAGTCATCTACTGAAGAAATATTTTTCCCTCGATCCCCCAAAAAACTAATTTGCACCCGATTAATACCGCATGAAAATTCTGCATTATAAGCTTCTCTCCACACTCCTGTATGCGGCTCCCATCATTACTAACCTCAAAAAAACGTACATACAAACTAGATAGCTGCTATAATAAAATAGCAAAGTTTGCTACATATGTCAGCTACAGATCCCATCACTGTCACGCTCTCAAAGAACTCTCACGACAAGAATTCACCAAGCTACTAATTTTTAACCAGCTTTCCATGGTCCACCAAATACTCAACCAACATGAAAAAACACCTGCTATCAAAGGCCTCCTTACTCACTATTCCAATAACCGTACCCTACGGTCCAGTAAAAAAAACCTAGTAAACATCACTAAAAGTAGCAATAATGCTGGTGACTTGCTGTACTCAAACAGTATTGCCAAAATCTGGAACTCCCTACCCATTGATATTAGATCTACCTCCAGCACAGCCAAGTGTAACAAACTACTAAAAGATCACCTAACATCTACCTGGCTCTGCTCATGTACTAACCCTGGATAACTGTCCCTCACTCAGAAATAAACTCTAACTACACTTCTATGCACTCTATAACTCTGGTAACCTCCTTCTCCCTTATCTATATCCCCTTTCACACTCAGATATAACCTCTAACTACACTTCTATGCACTCTATAACTCCTGTAACCTCCTCCTCCCTTACCTATATCCCCTTGTCTTCCTCACTCAGATATAACCTCTGACTACACTTCTATCCACTCAATATCCACTCAATAACTCTGTAACCCCTTCCTCCCTTACCTATATGCCCTTGTCTCCTTCACTCAGAAATAACCTCTAACTACACTTCTATCCACTCTATAACTCCTGTAATCTCCTCCTCCCTTACCTAAACCCTTTTGTCTTCCTCACTCAGATATAACCTCTAACTACACTTCTATCGACACTATAACTCTTGTAACCTCCTCCTCCCTTACTAATATCCCCTTGTCTTCCTTACTCAGATGTAACCTCTAACTACACTTCTATGCACTCTGTAACTCCTGTAACCTCCTTCTCCCTTACCTGTATCCCCTTGTCTTCCTCACTCAGATATAAACTCTAACTACACTTCTATCCACTCTATAACTCATGTAACCTCCTCCTCCCTTACCTATATCCCCTTGTCTCCCTCACTCAGATATAACCTCTAACTACACTTCTATCCACTCTAACTCCTGTAACCTCCACCTCCCTTACCGATATCCCATTGTCTTATTCACTCAGATATAACCTCTAACTAGAATTCTATCCGCTCTATATCTCCTGTAACCTCCTCCTCCCTTACCTTTATCCCCTTGTCTTAATCTCTAAGATATAACCTCTAACTAATCTTCTATCCACTCTATAACTCCTGTAACCTCCTCCTCCCTTACCTATATCTCCTTGTCTTCCTCGCTCAGATATAACCTCTAACTACACTTCTATCCCCTCTATAACTCCTGTAAACTCCTCCTCCCTTACCTGTATCCCCTTGACTTCCTCACTCAGATATAATCACTAATTACACTTCTGTCCATTCTATAAATCCTGTAACCTCCTCATCCTTACCTATATCCCCTTGTCTTCCTCACACAGATATAACCTCTAACTACACTTCTATACACTCTATAACTCCTGTAACCTCCTTCTCCCTTACCTATATCCCCTTGTCTTCCTCACTCAGACATAACCTCTAACTACACTTCTATCCACTCTCTAACTCCTGTAACCTCCTCCTCCCTTACCTATTTCTCATGGCTCACTCAGACATAACTTCTAACTACACTTCTATCCACTCTATAACTTCTTTAACCTCCTCCTCCCTTACCTATAGCCCCTTGTCATCCTCACTCAGATATAACCTTTAACTACATTTCTATCCACTCTATACCTCCTGTAACCTCCTCCTACCATACCTATATTCCCTTGTCTCCCTCACTCAGATATAACCTCTAACTACACTTCTATCAACTGTCTAACTCCTGTAACCTCCTTCTCCCTTACCTATATCCCCTTTTCTGCCTCACTCAGATATAATCATTAACTATACTTCTATCCACTCTATAACTCCTGTAACCTCCACCTCCTTTACCTATATCCTCTTGTCTTCCTCACTCAGCTATAATCTCTAACTACACCTCTATCCACTCTATAACTCCTGTAACCTCTGCCTCCCTTACCTATATCCCCTTGTCTTCCTCACTCAGACATAACCTCTAACTACACTTCTATCCACTCTATAACTCGTGTAACCTCCTTCTCCCTTACCTATATCCCCTTGTCATCCTCACTCAGATATAACCTTTAACTACATTTCTATCCACTCTGTACCTCCTGTAACCTCCTCCTCCCTTACCTATATTCCCTTCTCTCCCTCACTCAGATATAACCTCTAACTACATTTCTAGCAAGTCTATAACTCCTGTAAGCTCCTCCTCCCTTACCTATATCCCCTTCTTCATGCAGATATAAACTCTTACTACATTTCTATTCACTCTATAACTCCTGTTGCCTCCTTCACCCTTACCTATATCCCCTTGTCTCTCTTACTCAGATATAACCTCTAACTGCACATCTGTCCACTCTATAACTCCTGTAACCTCCTCCTCCCTTACCTATATCCCCTTGTCTTACTCACTCACACATAACGTCTAACTACACTTCTTCCACTCTAACTCCTGCAACCTCCTTCTCCCTTACCTTTATCCCTTGTCTTCCTCACTCAGATATAACCTCTAACTACACTTCTATCCACTCTATAACTCATGTAACCTCCTTCTCCCTTACCTATTTCGCCTTGTCTCCCTCACTCAGACATAACCTCTAACTACCGTTCTGTCTACACTATAACTCCTGTACCCTCCTTCTCCCTTACCAATACCCCCTTGTCTTCCTCACTCAGATATAACCTCTAACTACACGTCTATCCCTCTATAACTCCTGTAACCTCCTCATCCCTTACTTATATCACCTTGTCTTCCTCACTCAGATATAACCTCTAACTACACTTCTATCCATTATATAACTCCTGTAACCTCCTTCTACCTTATCTATATCCCCTTGTCTTCCTCAATCAGATATAACCTCTATCTACACTTCTATCCTCTCTATAACTCCTGTAACCTCTTCCTCCCTTACCTATATCCCCGTGTCTTCCTCACTCAGATAAAACCTGTAACTGCACTTCTATCCACTCTATAACTCCTGTACCCTCCTCCTTCCTTACTTATATCCCCTTGTCTTCCTCACTCAGATATAGCCTCTATCTACACTTATTTCCAGTCTATAACTCCTGTAACCTCCTCCTCCCTTACCAATATCCCCTTGTCTTCTTCACTCAGATATAACATCTAACTACACTTCTATCCCCTCTATAACTCCTGTACCCTCCTCCTCCCTTACCTATATCCCTTTGTCTTCCTCACTCAGATATAACCTCTAACTGCACTTCTATCCACTCTATAAATCCTGTAACCTCCTCCATTACCTATATCCCCTTGTCTTCCTCACTCAGATATAACCTCTAACTATACTTATATCCACTCTATAACTCTGTAACCTCCTCCTCCTCCCTTACCTATATGCCCTTGTCTCCCTCACTCAGATATAACCTCATACTTCATTTCTATCCACTCTATAACTCCTGTAACCTCCTCCATTACCTATATCCCCTTGTCTTCCTCACTCAGATATAGCCTCTAACTATACTTATATCCACTCTATAACTCTGTAACCTCCTCCACCCTTAACTATATGCCCTTGTCTCCCTCACGCAGATATAACCTTTAACTACACTTCTATCCCCTCTAAAACTCCTGTACCCTCCACCTCCCTTACCTATATCCCCTTGTCTTCCTCACTCAGATATAACCTCTAACTGCACTTCTATCCACCCTATAACTGCTGTAACCTCCTCCCTTACCTATATCCCCCTTGTCTTCCTCACTCAGACATAACCTCTAACTACACTTCTATCTACTCCATAACTCCTGTAACCTCCTCCTCCCGTACCTATATCCCCTTGTCTCCCTCACTCAGATATAACCTCTAACAGCATTTCTATTCACTTTATAACTCCTGTAACTTCCTTATCCCTTACCTATACCACCTTGTCTTCCTCACTCAAGTATAACCTCTAACTACATTTCAATCCTCTGTATAAATCCTCTAACCTCCTCCTCCATTACCTATGTCCCCAAGTCTTCTTCACTCAGATATAACCTCTAACTACACTTCTATCCAATCTATAACTCCTGTAACCTCCTTCTCGCTTACCTATATCCCCTTGTCTCCATCACTCAGATATACCCCTTAACTACACTTCTATCCACGCTTTAACTCCTGTAACCTCCTCCTCCCTTGCCTATATCTCCTTGTCTTCCTCACTCACATATAACCTCTAACTACACTTCTATCCACTCTATAACTCGTGTAACCTCCTTCTCCCTTACCTATATCCCCTTGTCTCCCTCACTCAGATATAACCTCTAACTTCACTTCTATCCACTCTTTAACTCCTGTAACCTCCTCCTCCCTTACCTATATCCTATGGCTCACTCAGACATAACTTCTAACTACACTTCTATCCACTCTATAACTCCTTTAACCTCCTCCTCAATTACCTATATCCCCTTGTCATCCTCACTCAGATATAACCTTTAACTACATTTCTATCCACTCTATACCTCCTGTAAACTCCTCCTCCCTTACCTATATTCCCTTCTCTCCCTCACTCAGATATAACCTCTAACTACATTTCTAGCCAGTCTATAACTCCTGTAACCTCCTCCTCCCTTACCTATATCCCCTTCCTCATGCAGATATAAACTCTAACTACATTTCTGTTCACTCTATAACTCCTGTTACCTCCTTCTCCCTTACCTATATCCCCTTGTCTCTTTAACTCAGATATAACCTCTAACTGCACATCTATCCACTCTATAACTCCTGTAACCTCCTCCTCCCTTACCTATATCCACATCTTCCTCACTCAGACATAACGTCTAACTACACTTCTTCCACTCTAACTCCTGTAACCTCCTTCTCCCTTATCTTTATCCCCTTGTCTTCCTCACTCAGATATAACATCTAACTACACTTCTATCCACTCTAAAACACCTGTAACCTCCTCATCCCTTACCTATATCCCCTTGTCTTCCTCACTCAGATATAACCTCTAACTACATTTCTATCCACTCTATAACTCCTGTAACCTCCTTCTCCCTTATCTATTTCGCCTTGTCTCCCTCACTCAGACATGACCTCTAACTACAGTTCTGTCTACATTATAACTCCTGTACCCTCCTTCTCCCTTACCAATACCCCCGTGTCTTCCTCACTCAGATATAACCTCTAACTACACGTCTATCCACTCTATAACTCTGAAACCTCCTCCTCCCTTACCTATATGCCCTTGTCTCCCTCACTCAGATATACCCCTTAACTATACTTCTATCCACTCTTTAACTCCTGTAACCTCCTCTTCCCTTGCCTATATTGCCTTGTCTTCCTCACTCACATATAACCTCTAACTACACTTCTTTCCACTCTATAACTCCTGTAACCTCCTCCTCCCTTACCTATATCCACTTGTCTTCCTCACAGCTGTAAACTGTATTCTGTCAGATGACATACTAATTGTACTGTAGAGGCTTAAGAAAATCTAAGACATGCTGTACTTTGTACTCTATGCGTTAATCTCATCTCTCATGTATATATTTTTGTTGATTCATCTCCTATGTATATAAATTGCTTTACTAATCTCTGCTAGATTGTAAGTAGATACATATATGCTGTATAGGAAACATTGTCTTTGTTGTACTAGACATGTATTTGTAAAAATGTACTTTTCTGGATCTTTTCTCCTCCGTCATCTGCTGAAAATGGACACTGTTTTCCATTCGGACCATAAGAGTAAACAAATGTTAAAATAAAAATAGTGTGCGGTAAACAAATTAAGCGAAATAAGAAGGGTACCAGGCTGGCCAAGTAGATGGTTTGCATAAATTATGGAGCTGTCCATAGGTGCAAAAAATTTGAAACTTTGGAATTTGCTTAGTACTAGAAGTTCTCAGCCTATAATTTTCCAGTGACGCCACAACTTAGTTCACTTTGACCATCCCAGCTTTCTCTAGTTTAGATTATGGGAAAGCATTTGGGCAGAAGAAGTTCTCACTTCTGTGATATCTTACTAGGCATCACAGTCAAAAAATCTAATCAGTGTGTCTCTCAAGGTGGGAGCCACATTTCATGAGCAGAAGGCTAAGTTTCTACTCAGAATGCTATTAAGAGCGTCTGTTGGCCGTGGCAACACAACAGTTTGGCACCCCTACTGTCTGCCTTTAAAGACAGCTTGTAAACTGTCAGTGTTTTTTGATTTTTAACATTACAAGTTTTTCTGTAGCAATCTAATACTTTGTTGCTGCTTTTAAAAATATATATTTTTACAGTTTGCAAGCTGTCATAAAGGTGTGATATAATTATAATTTTTAAAATGTTAAACTGTTTTCTGCCCTGTAAAGTGGCATGTCGTCTCAGCATTTCCCTCCTTCAGCTCATCAGTTGCTTCCCCTGCTTTAGTCTTTTACTTTCACACATTTCCTCATGCACAGAACTACTGACAAGTTTGCTCAGCGTTGCAGCAATGCTCTTGAGATCCTGTCTCGTTCTGTCACTTTGCTATCCTGGTTTGTGCAATCATGACTGCTTGAAGGAGTAGTATAGACTGCAGTCCTCTTAAAAGTATTTTTCAGTGTTTGTTTTTCCGGACCGCTAACCTTTATTCTACTACTAAGTTCTTCAGAATAGTTTAACTTGCTGTAGTTTGTATTACATTTTGTGTATTTTGTACTTTATGTTTGCATTTCTTAATATTGCATTAATCTAATCCGTGTAAGTTCTGTGTAGCATTTATTGAAAAATTTGGGTTGAAATTTGTTACTTAAAATGTTAAACAATATTCAGTATATCTGTTTGCAGTTGTGTTTGTTATATATGGATCTACTTCAGATGAACAAAATCCCATATAATCAAATTACATACAGCCGAGGCAGCTTGTTTAAAATGACAAATGTTAGATAGTCGAAAATCAGTTACCCACCTGTCGTACGGTGCACCACTATATAAAAGAATGGTAATGCTGTACGTGCATATCCTACTGGGCAGTTCTCATGCAGATGTGGGTGTGCCATAGGTATTTACCCCCTTTTTCAATGTAGTGTGATCTCAGAGTTGGTATATTCAATTTGCAGAGGGTGAGGGAGGTGCAGGGAGGCACAGCCCCCCTGGAAAAACTTTTGTGATAATTAGTTACGGTTTGTGAGTGTTGGGTGGTGGAAGTAGTGTATATTACACATTTAAATTGGTATTAAATGTTCATTTTATACTTTAGTTGTTATGTGGTTTTGTACGAGTCATCTTGGCATTTTGAAATTTGATTATATGGGTTTTTGTTCATCTGAAGTAGACCCATATATAACAAACACAACTGGCTCATATCAAACCCATATATATATATATATATATATATATATATATATATATATATATATATATATGTATGTTGTTGTTGTTGTATCTTTCGGCTTTTCCTAGTTAGGGGTCGCCACAGCGGAACTCCGGTCTGCTAATGATTGGCAGTAGATTTTTACGTACCGAGTTGCCAGCCCTGATGCACAACCTTCAACGAAGGTATGCCCATTCACGTATGTCTCCACACAGAAGATGCTTTAGCTGAGTATCGGACAGGACAACGTTTTACTGTGAGGCGACAATGCTGCCGCAGCACCACCACCGCAGTTATAGATATATATATATATATATATATATATATATATATATATATATATATATATATATAGATATATATATAGATAGATACATGTATAGATGTATATATGTATATACACACTTCCCATATATATATATATATATATATATATATATATATATATATATATATATATATCTGGATTCACTATACAATCTCGAAATACTGAAATGTCGAATTTCAGTATATTGAGACTGAATAGTCGAAAAATCACATACACGAAAACCCACATTCACGAATACTACATTCGTGACCATTCACACACACACACAAACCAGGACATAATCACAGACACACATACACCTGCCTAACTAAACAAACATAACAACACACACAAACACACTTAACCTAGCTATAAGCAGGTGGGCAAGCCCCCCTGCATCCCCCATACCCCCCTATTTATATATTCTAACTCCGAGGTCGCACTAAACACACACACACAACAAACACCACCGCACACACTCACACACACTAAAATCCCTACCCATTATCCTCGAACACACAACACTTACCTGAAACCCCAGATAAATCCACAAACCGCACCACACATCACGAACGTGACACCATGATAGTGGCGGATTCGGCATAGTGTAGTTTCGGTTAACTGCACTTTCCACTATTCGGTCTCGACGTACTGAATTTCGACATTTCAATACTAAGAGATTGTCTAGTCTATCCATATAGCTATATATATATATATATATATATATATATATATATATATATATATTAACACTAAATGAATGAAGCCTTTTTAATAAATATAATTGTGTCTGAAAATTGTCGTTTCATTTGTCTTATTGTATGAAATACCAATTAATGTTTTTGTTATTTTACTTAAGAACTATGACTTCAGCATGGTGTGTATCACATACTATGGAATGCTGTGAACCTTTTCATTCCGTCTTTCTACTGAAGTGCCTCCTTGTTTTAGATTTTTTTTTCTCCTGTCTACTCCCTTACAGATCTGGTTCGACCTGTCTGCTTTCATGTCTACATTTTTTTCTTTACTGTGACTTTTTGCACCTTTTGGACAGGTTGTTTGTTTTTAGATCAGGATCTGTATTAATATATATGTTTTAATCATGTTAGAACTCTAATAATGGCATTAGCTTAATTGCTTTAGCTAGGCATTTGTACTTCTGGAGGATTTTCTAAGATTACTTAGTTGTTTGTTGCTCTAAATTATAAAATCTTTATTTCTCATTTGCTTTTGGGCTTGTTTCAGCAAGTGGATGGATTAGATTTCCAGATTAGATAGGATGTAAATACATGTTTCTGTGCTAGTCACAGCTACTCAGATTCTTATGTTAAATCTTTATGTCTAATTTTCTTATTCTGTTGTGTCAGTTGTTTCTGCTTTCCATCCTGGTCTGGCTGACACATTGCATTCAAATAGATTTGACAGTCACTTAAGTGAGTACAGACTTCCCAATATTTTTATGACATAATGATCCTGGTACTAAAAGGCAAATGCTTTTGCATTCTGTACCACAGTGTTATCTTCTGCTTTGACCCACTCCACCCCCGATCCCAGGGAAATAGTCCATCAGTATATTGTTACGGGGGAAGCAGCACTGTGAAACATCTCTCTAAGGAGTAGTATAACCACACCATGCTATGGCCACTGTTTACAAGCTGAGCCATTACCTCTCTATAGGATCATAGGTAGTTCTTAGACATGCAGTCCAGGAGGCCATTACTGGACCTAGCCCAAATTCCCAATTGTCTCAAGGCAATGTCTGTTCAAGTGATTTTGTCAGGGTCACACAATACGCAAATGAGGATGGAAAGAATCAAACTCTGTACCTTCTCATAAACAGCTAATTGCCTTAATCCTCTGCGTCAGCTTCAGGCCTCCTACCATACTCTCTTCCCCAACTAAAAGTAAACAGTTAACTGTTTTATCCTGTAGTAGCTGCATGACCTCCTCATTTCCACTTCCCTTCCTCCAAGTTGGGGTGCTCCAGTCTGCTTTGGGAGATCAGTGTCATTTCTTGGAGTTCTACATCATCCATTAACATGTGTTTTCTATTTTTCAGTCTATTAGCATCACCTGTCTTTGAATAATCCAGGGATCTGCTGATGGTATGTAGCCTCTATTCCTAATATGCTGTTGTAACCTGCCTTCTTGTTTGGTACTACTTTATTTACAACTTTCGTTCATCTTAGTTACCTTCTATATACTGTTTTCTTTTCACACACACCTCACTACTATCGATTGCCACCCTTCTAGCAGTTCCACCAATCCAATCATTCTAATATGCCTCACATCCACTCATACGCTGACACATACACATGCCTACATGCACTAAGCCTACCAAATGGCTGCTGTTTTCCTGCTTCGCTACAGAGTTAGCACTTCACTGCAAGAATTTCTGTCTTTCTGCTACTTTAACTGCATCCTTTCTTTCCCTCCTCTTCCCTCTGTTGCCTACATTGTTCTCTATTCTTTTCTGTTCTTTCTGTCCTTCTGATATGCTAAGCTTTTTTGCAGTTGTCTAAATTTATAAACAGTGATATTTTAGTGTACTGTCAAGGCCGACAATTTTGGTCTAAGTTGTTGCATATTCAGTAGCAGTTTCTGATGAAGTCCTCATATTCTATTGATAAAAGTGCTTAACATTGTATAATTAACAATAGTTATTATTATTATTATTAGTACAGTTTCTCCCATTGTGTGTCTGATGGCACTTGTATAGGGTGTTATTTCAGTGTTACTGCCTACTGACAGTCACTAATATGTATTCTGGGTGTGCAGAAACCTCTGCCCCATTTTCTTTTACTATTGTCTACTGAACAGATCATCAGTCAAGTCCAGATAGGCGGCTTGACATATTATTATGTCAGTGTGAAAAAGATGGAATGTAAACAGATAAGAATAGTTTTGTAGATGTATGCACACCAAAGTGACTGCTGCTTTAGTGAACTGCATTAATCAGAGCAGGCAATACTGTTACACTTCTAGTTTGCTTGCATACTGCCTTTGTTTAATCTAACAAAAATACTATAGTCATCCACTTGCTGTGTTTACTCACTACTTAACCTCAAATTGTCAGTGGTCTGATGGTACTTAATTTCAGTGTTGCTGATATCCCCAGTGATAGTGCTAGAATACTGTTATAAGCATCATACTGTGGCTGGCATTCATAAATGGTTAGCACATTGAGTTGTGCCAATTAGCAGGGTTGCCGTCCTTTTGCAGTGTATGGGCAGTTCTGTGGCACAGAGTGGCTGAACAATAGAGTAATAAAAATAGCATTTATGCAGGCATGCTGTTGATTGAGTAAGGACATGCAAATTGGGAATCCCATGAAAATGAATCAGGTAAATTATGCAAAATAAAGGACCCATAATAATGGGCTCATTTAAAAACTTATAAAGTGGTAGCCCATGCCCTTTTTGACTGCTGTTTTTCATGGTGTACTGTGGACGCAATGCTAAAATAATAAGCAAAAGCAGCAGTAGCACATCAGCATATGTTGGGAGCTGCCAATGGAGTCAATGCCCTTAGTGTTGCAAATTGCAGCCATCTGTGTCACAAGAGGTGGTACAAACAACTCCTGACCTACCAGTAGTTCACAGACCACTGGATTGTAGACCGTATCTGAGTGGAAAAGGGTCCATTGTAAGGGATCAAGTCAAACTGTGCTGCACACAAGAGGAACTGAGGGTATATGTGGGTATATGAGTATGTGTAGCCTTATCCATCTTAGCTACAGGGATCTCGCAGCAACCACTGATGGAACATATTAAGGCTATTGCAGGCATCAACCTCACAATCCTAAATCAGTTCCTCAGCATCTTAATACAACATGTGAAGAAGTATACTTGGTTCTCCAGGACAGTGCAAAAAGAACTAATACCATGTGGGCCTATTATGACATATAATCCATTTCCCCAGTGGAGCCCTACGTTGCACACATGTTGCTATTAAGGCTGCACTTTTTCCAGGGGTCTGCAGTATATCAGCAGGAAAAGCATCCACTCCCTGAACTGCCAGATATCTGTAATGCCCAGGGTGTTGGTTATAATATATTGGTAATTTACATACTTTTCACATTTGGCACGCATCCAAACTGTACTAATGTTTCATGTAAGAGGATTGCTCATTGGGAACTTCTCGTTGGGTCACCTGATTGGTAGGTGTACATAGAAGAAAGGGCTCTACACACAGGTATCATTCAAGGAGGAAAGAGGTTGCATACAATATGATATTTGTTATGTGTTGCAGGTGATGCCAAATATAGTCTAGAGTCCTAGGTGATAACCCCCCTTTTGCAACTTCTGAACATGCATGAACTGGCCTTTAATACAGCCCATGTGGAAAATAAGAAATATAATGAAAAGTGTATTCAATACCTCAAGAGGGGCACTGTAATTCAATTCAGACACATACATCAAGATATTTGTTTCACATCATGGCATTGTGCATGTCATGTTCTATTACCTGGTGTCATGCAAACAAATGCAGCAACAGGTGAACACCATGGCAGCACCTTCCATACCTGTTGTAGTAGCTGTTGGTGGGCAGGTTGAAGATTCAGGGGAGGAATGTGAAGTAGCAGTAGTACACCTGATACACAAGTGGGCACAGTACATTGCAATATTGACAAAAATGTGCCATCTGTTACATCTATATTATATTATCGTACGATGAAAATAGCGAACTCTATTTCATCGTACCGATAATATCTAAACAACAAAATATCGAACAAATGAAGCAACAAAGTGCTACGTAAAAAAAAAAAAAAAAATTAAACACAAATTTAAGTAGGTGGTCTCGCCCCCCATACCTACATCCCCTTCTTAAATATACCAACTCCGAGATCGCACCATAGTGGAGGAAATGGCAAAGTCCCGAAGACTGCCCACCAAATTTTTTCCCTGGGAAAAATTCGATGTTCCCTGACTTCGCTGTTTTGCCATTTTGACAGTATCGGATTGACTAAATAGCATTAGCTATTTAGTACATTTGATACAGTCATATAGACCCCATCTGTTCCATAAATATGGGACATAACACTGACAATGCAGAATAAAATGCAATGCATTGATTGGCCATGCTGTGCATCAGACATCATTCTGTCATCACAAGTTGCGGTGGTGTAGGTAGAACAACATCAGTTGCCAAAGTCGGGGGACATAGGGGAAGCTACCTTCAACACTTTCATTTGTAGTAGGATCATTGAAGGTAAGCACAATAGCCATGTACTTAAAAGGTTATGTGAAATCCTGTATCACATCCTTTAGTGCTGGAGTTGACTTGCCATAATGTGTCCGTTTGTGTGTCCACTGTACATGATTGCAGTATTGTGGATTGGTGTAATCCATGGCCAGTAAGATGTTGAAGTATGACACGGTGTGCATGCACATTAAAGGAGCATCCTTTGCACTGAGCTGATCAGTAGTGTTTCTGATGAACTGGACAATACCCAAGACTGGTGGTGGCAAGCCATGTGATCTCAAGAAAAAGGGAAGGGTTAAAACTATGGGACCATATGTGTGGAGTCTGATGATGTTTCATAGGTGTTACCCCAAACAACAGCACTGTCCATTACCTGATGGACTCCCATGAGTGGATGAAGCAGACCATGTGCTCATATGTGACATTGATGTCATTTTGTAGTCTAACTTGTGATGTTCAACTCAGCTCAAATCCAGATCAAATCCAGATTTCCCACTGTCATGGTCTGCATATCCTGCAGAAGCAGACTAGATGGCAATTGAAATGTGTCTCATGGATGCACCTATGGAGAAAACATTTGCCAACAGAAATGTCAACAGCATTGTGTGCTTCCAGTCCCTATACATCATGTATCTATGCAATTGGTGCTTGTTGTCCTGCAAGTCACAGAGCACTTATTAGCACCTCACTACTGTGAGTGGCTGCTGCCTGTACCACAGTGACTGACCTGCACACCAGCTGATTAATTCCAGATGTTGTAGCCATAGCAAGAATAGTCCTGGTGCTATGGTGGTGCCATCTCCCTACCCCCACATCTATCCTCTAAGAGGAGTGCGTGCACCTCAGCTGTAGTACGCATGTAAGATGTTGTGTGGTCTGGGAACACAGGGGAAGCCATTAGGGAATTTTGAGGTACAGCAAGTTAGTCATGTACTGATGAGTTTATGTGATCTGCCTATCCCTCTGCAGGGGCTTCTGTAATAGGGGATGTATGTAACCCTCCCCTGTAGTCTTGCAGACAGTGCCACTGTATCATCAGACTGCACAACTTGCCTCTTGTAATTGTCAACCACAGGTTCTCTACTGACATCAACCCTATGTTGTCTTGTCCTGGTGGTCTCTCCACCAATGGAACCTATGGGAGCTAGAAAACATGACACCATTGTCAGCCATTACATATATGCCTCTGTACCCCCTATGACATGCATACTGATACATACAACTATACTGCTATAGCAGACACTGATAAATGTACCGTGTCATACAAGTTATTGCAGTTGTAGAACAGAAGTGCTTGGATGGACAGATGTGCAAGTGGGCTTTGATTAAAATTTCATTATAAACATGCAGTAAAGAATCATATACAAATAGACATTACTGATCTATTATTTTCCTTATTGACACATAGATGCTCAGTGTCACCCCAGCTCCCACATCCAAGCCAACCCTCAGATATGAAGTGCTGTTTCAGCTGGCTGTCAAATGATACCAAAAACTCCTTGCAATCTGTGAGGTGCTTCTTTGCTGGTGGTTCCCCATTGTAGACCTGTCTCTTGCAATGTCCCATGCATTTTCCATTCCTAGAGTATCATATCAGTAGATTGTCATCACACCTGTTGTAGGCACCTGTTATGGTCACCCGGATCACTATGCATAGTATCAATGTCAGAACATATGGTTCTGGAACCCCACACCCTGTGCAGAATGTCCTCCCCACAAAATTCCATAGTTTAATTTTCTTTATCCACAGCCAGATGGTACTATACCATGCTACTGCCATAAAATTGCAGTTATGCATACACCACAACATTTAACTTATATTCCCTGACATGCCATCGGCTTGGTTGCTCTTGCTGAGGTGCTTTACTAGGCAGGATTCCTTTATTATCCCTGTGAATCTCTGTGATTCTCCAAAACTACAAGGCTATAGTCAAATTCCTCTGTCTTGAAGTTGTGTAGTTGTAGCAGTGATTTAAAAAATCTCGTGACATTTTATATTGTGCGAGCAAGGGACATTTACTACCACAATTATGATAATGAAGCCAGGTTGGGCACTGTCTGTGAACTGCTGCCAATGCACCATGTGCTATCCATAGACTCTGGCAGGAACCATTCACATAATTGTGAATGCAAAGCATGTGGCCTATATGCTCAAGCATGCATCATTTGTAAGTGTTGAGTGCTACAGTGTCACATTACATTGCATGACATGCATTTGTGCACATGGGGCTATCCCTTTTCTCTTCCAGGAGACCTGATTGAGTGGCCATGGCAATTTCTGGAAGTCGGGAATGCAGTGATTCATCGTGATGTGCCAAGAAAAGCAATCTGTTCCTGCTGTTCCTGCAGCAGAACTTTAGGTAGTGTCTACTGTACCATTATGACAGCCTTTTGAAGAAAGTGAATGAGTGGCATGAGCTGGCAGGAATGTTGAAATGCCACTGACATCACCTGTTCTGAAGAGATATACAAGTATCATTATAGTGAGTCGAAGAACAGAGGTTTATGAGAGAGAGAACCAGAAATGTAGCCTAAGCATTGTTTGCTATCATTGTCTTCTATTATTTTAACTGATATATTTTACAGTACATACTTTATATTCTAGTGACAGATGAGTAGAACTTGAACATAGGCTCATAGGTTCATAAATAGGTACTAGGATATCTGCCAGAGGACATTTATAAGCCTAGTAAGAGTGTTAGCTGGATGACTGCTTCAGAAAGCAGGACTGCCACTCCAGGCAGCATGATGTAAATGTGTGGAGTGACTGTCTGCCACACCTGCAGTGATATTTTTCTTATATCTGTGTTTGAAGGTTTATCTTTCCCCCATTGTGTTGTCCTTCTGCAGTTCCACTTGTGGAACAGGAACAGAAAGTGGACTAGGCCCAACACCCTCTGTCTTAGACATTAACTGCATGAGCTACTGAGTCATGAGTGACCATGAGGTCTGCCTCTCATGGAGGAAGGTGAAGGCTGCTATGATGTGGAAGAGTCACTGCTATCCTCTTTGTCTGCATCTTGGGGATTGGGAAGTTGAATGGTTTTCTATGGAAGGTGAACAGTGGGCCTCCTGGCTTGAGGTGCAGAAGACAGTCACTGCTAAGATGTGCCAGCAACTGGATGCCTGCATTCAGAGCTATCAGTGCCTTCAGCCATAACTGATAACGTTATGCAGCTGGCAGGCTACAGCTGTCAGATCTCTGAAGGTGAAACCAGCCCATACCATTGGCCACACAGTTGAGTGATGCCTGGGTTTAATGCCTTCAGGGCTGAACTGGTAAGCAACAATGTCAGGACCTCATCGTCTTACTAGCCTTACATGTTTCATCATTTTGTGTTGTTCACCATTCCTTGTTCATTGCCCAACCCTCCTCATCACCATTTATATCAGAGCTGTATTTGAGACAGGGTTGTCCTAGCTGTTAGGGTCTGTGATTGGCAGATGCCAGTGAGACTTGAGGGCAGCATCAGCAGGCATGAGACTATTGAGTTTTCATAAATAAATGCCCCTGTATTTGTAGTTGAGCTTGCTCCAAGTAATAACCATAACAAGCAGATTGCTGCATCTGCATAAGACCATAAGTCTTTTATTTGTCCACATGTTTTGGTTGAAGAGGTCACCAGTCTAGGCAGAGACAAAATATCACATGGCCTAGCTATGGCATTGCCTTGTATATATGTGTCCATGCATTATCTTCTCATCCTTTTTTATATATATAACTCACCTTTCTGACTATGTCAGTGTTTTGTTTATTAGCCTATGCTTCCTGTCCTTCATCCTATATCTCATCCTTGGCTATACTGCATTACCTTCCCCAGCTACTGTTGGCTTTGCAAAATTTATGAAACGGGGCTGTTTTCCACAAAAATTACCCTTCCTTCCCCACCACCTTAATTGTTTACTTCTGATTACTGTTTCCCCCTTTCCTGCCTTCCTGTGTACTCTATTTCCTTTCCAGCTAAATGCTGAAAAGGTTTACCCCATGCTCTGCAGGCCCAAATTAGTATTTCTTTGGCCAGTGTGCACAATCGTGCTACCCTTTTTGTGCTGGTCGGGCACAAGTCATAACTATCTGCTCATGCATGCATTGACTTGGCTGAATCAGTTTCCCTTAACTGTGACATTCATCATACCAGCTGTGCATGATACTATAGTGCTGTTTTTGCTGTACAACAGCCTGGCAGTGTTGTCTTATTACCCATGCCATGGACTCTTTTTTTTTTTTTTTTTTCCTCATGTAGTCATTTTTCCATTATGAAAATCCTCAAGTTTGCCCTATGAATCCCAGCATGTGAAATAAGTAGAAATAAGACAAACATATATATAGACAGATAGATAGATGGATAGATAGATAGATAGATAGATAGATAGATAGATAGATAGATAGATAGATAGATAGATTGATAAATAAATAGAACATGGGCAACAAATGTAACCAGTCATATTATTTATCACATGCATATCAGGTCTGTTCTATGTAGAGATAACAGTTAAAACTTTTCCTCAAACAGAAACTGCATCTCAAATAAACTGATGCATGGATTTAGAACAGTTTCTTCAAAACTTCAAAGCTTCAAAAGCAAGGTGCTTTGTTTACTCTGACTAAAGCTCTTATAAGTGGCTCAAAAATTAAAACTGAAGCAAATAATAAACAAAGGAATATTTCTTTCAGTTATCAATATTATATTCTCCATATATGTGAATGTACACTGGAAATATTAGAAAGCATTTATAGATCTAATTGCAACTGTTCATTATTTAGCAATGAGGAAGTCTCCTTGTGACCTTGCTTTTACTGCAAAACATTTGAATCCCATACTGTTATAACCTTTGCTATTATTAATGTACAGTTTACCAATGGCTTCTTGGTAAACTTGTTGATTGGTTTATTTATTTATAATAGGTGAAATGGTTGATTGATCAGATTTAGATATAAAATGGTAATAATAAATACAGAAATATGCGCACACACACACACACACACACACACACACACACACACACACACACACACACACACACCAGTGGGGGACATTTAGTGGGAGGATAACAGGTACACACACAGTATTTCCAGATGCAGCTGACTGCATCAAGTGCAACTTCCCTTGACAGCACATAGAGACCACAGTGCTGGTTTCTCCAGATCCCTAATAAGATTCCCCACTGGCACAGCTATAGAGTTGAGATCTCAGCTAAGTGACCAAGCCAAGACCTTCATCATCCTCTATGTCCAAAAAGTGTTTCGTGTCCCTGCCCAAGTAGCTGACACACACACTCTTTGAGGTTTGATTTACACACATACACACACACCTGGATGTAAGCCGACACAGGTTTACTAGCTATGCCCCTTCTGCCCAGACTATAAGGTAGTTTTCACTGCCACCAGTCACTCCTGCCAGCTACTTTAAGGCCCTTAACAAAGGGTGTCCAGTCTTACTGTGTAATATTAATATTGGCATAAATGGTTGTTTGACCAAGAGCAAGGTTATTTAGGAGTATCCCACACAGTGTCACCAAATAAATATGCAAGTACTCTCAAAACTTAGATATCTCTACACAGATCAGCCACAATGAAAAGTTTAAATATATTTAATAATAAAGAATAAAAGAACAAGGCATTACTAAATATACATTCAATGTGACATCAGAGTTCAAAATCACAGGAGTTATTTAAAATAACACTGCAGTACAGGCTCACACAAATAAAGAAAAACATCTAAACTAAGCTTTACTGTATTCATGACTGAATCAAAGAGAATTATAGTATTTTCTGGAAACGTACTTCATTAGACCAAGACAGATGTAGTGAATGTTTTTTGTTGTCAGGTCCAAGACAGAATACAGAATATTCTGTCTCACTAAGAGACTTCTCAGAATGATATCTAAAACATTACTACTAAAACATTACTACTGGGATAGCTTGCAGAAGGATATCATTTCTGGTCATCTGAATTCTAATTCTTATGCAACCCCCCATTGCTGAAGCTGGCAGTATTTAGCCTCTACCTGTATAAACACATATACATGGAGTTTTGCTCAGATCTTTGGCAGATTCTGGAAGTCATAAAACAATTACAGTCTTTCATGCTTCCAAAGTAGGAATTAGTTCAACATGAAGGCAATGCAGAACGCATCCTAGTACAGACTTTGTGTGTCTAGCTGCATTGAAACCTGTCAGATAGCCTATAAAGTAATTTAATTTCAAATATTTTTCTAAAGTTTTCTGGACTGAGGTTAACCTTCCGGTTTCCTCTGTTAACATATACATTTAAACAGTTAAGTTACAATAGTGCGTGTACATTTCTGTTCTCTTCCAGTAGGGCATACTGTGGATACATTTTAAGCACAAGCACTTCACAAATGACTTTTCAACATGAACATATGTACAAAGCAGTTTGATATATACATGGTATACAGTTCTAATACATTTGTAACACAAGTATCTTATATGAAATAGATTGATATTCACAAATGACATTTAATTCTTTACAAAATTCCAGCTAGCTATGTGCTATCAGTACCTCCCTTTGTCAAATCTTTAATAAGTAGACACTTTAATAATTTGGACTAAAGCTGTTAAAGCTCCCAGTATATTTCTCTCTACTCTTCACCTTTAGACAACGTGTGTGCTTGATATCTCTAAGTTGAGTTTTCTGAAAGTTTACTACATTCATTTTGTTAACTGTTAAAGATAAGAGACTGCATTTCATGCTTTTTTTAACTAAGTAAGATCTCTTTTTCAATGTAAATGCAGGAGTGCTTTCTGGTAATGCAACATCTTCAGAACCACACAGTTCCTTAATGAATACTGAGGGAAAGAAACCCATGACTAAAATTTAAAGTTTGTTTTGTAGCCTGTAGTGTAATCCTCAGTGTTATAATAAAAGAAAGGAAATTATACGGTGACTGCTTGTTACTACTCAAAAACATGCACACTGACTGGACAGCCCAGCCAGTGTGCCTATTGTAAATAGAGCATATACAATAGAAAAAAGTCCAATGAAGTACCACTGAGTGGCCAGACTTTCCGTTGATATATGCTGAGGGACAGAGCAAAATGCGAGAAACATCAGGTATATTAGAAAACTAAAGAATCAGAAATGTACCTGATTTTCCTTGCATTTCTGCAGTGTCCCTCACAAAATCTTGGCAGTCATATCTGTTAAATTTCCAGATTTTTGCCTTATATTTTTAGTCTGTTCCTCATAAAAATGTTAGTTTCTGGTACACCACTGGGGATTAAAGTTATTAAATAATGCCAGTCATTTCAAGTTCAGGCTTCCTATCCTTCTGAAAATGCACTGTAACACAATACTGCTTATTAGAACAACATTCCAAGTTTATAAGAGTAATATTAAAAGTCTGTCGCTATTTTTCAACCTTTGTCCTTTCATTATGTTATGCTCTGTCCAGATTCCTTGCATTAGACTATGTGGGCCAAAAAACTAAAAAAAATACCAACACAGATTTCCTTTTATCCAATACTTCTCCTTGCACTGCACTGTACTGCACTGATGCACTGATATACTATGTAAGCGTGGGAATGTAAGTCATATACGCATGTGCAGTACATCATCTAACAAGGAAAAAAGTGAAGGAACACTACAATGCCATTATACAAAGACATTATTTATGAAAGGTAAGCAAGCTCTTTCTTAAATAATGTCATTATATAGTAGCAATAATCCACTTGTATTTGTGGGTATATCAGGATTTACCCACGGGTGACTTTGTTTAATCACTCAGGCTTCACCCTTATGATCAAACCACGCCAACTGTGGTAAAACCTGATATAACCATGCACAATCATAGATTATTGCTTAAATACTGACCCTTGTCTATGGATTAAACCCTGGACCTCCGGTATTTTGTAGGGTTGTCACTGCTGCTGAAACAAGGAGTCTCTAGATAGTTAGATACTGAATTTCCTCAACAGCAGTCATTTTCCTTTTCAGCTTGGAACCACTAATATGCTGTTTTTCGCTTCTGCATGCAAGCACCAAATACCGTGTAAAGCATTGACTTAAGATTGTTTTAACAATAACTGGTGACCAAACACTTTTTTATTCTATATGTTACTTGCAAAGGCACCGTGTCTTCTTTCCTTTGAGTCTGATATATGGCAGACCAGGATGAACTGCTGTCTGTAGTATGTACACACAGTATATTTTAAGAGGACCCCAAATTCATTATTTATCTTTGTATGTCTTTCAGGCAATGTCTGTAAAGTGTCCATTTCTTAGCATCTGCAGTCCAGATTTTTAACATGTATGCCGTCATCATTCACTCATCCTAAAACGATTGCATGTAGTGGCCCTAAAACTTATGTTTGGCTTGGAAGTGCACAGCAGCAGCAGCAGTGCTGTGCTTAATAAAGCCATGACTAAAATAATCAGTCTAAACCAAAGTTATATATTTGTGTTTCATTTGATAAATGTCTTATCACACTGTTGCTAATGTTCAGTGTAATAGGAACACATTTTTATTATGTCTTGTTAATGGTACTGAAATTGTAATTTTATCTTAAAATATTGGTGATCCTCTAAAAATGTCCCTGTTTTTCAGTTTTTGTATGCATTTCAGTTAAAGATATTAAATGAATAGAGGGGCATTTGGAAAATTTTGGGCAAAGGTACTGTAGTGTAAACTACCAGATTTATGAGTTTTACTTTATTTTACAAATGACACACTGTAATATAAATTATTTACAGCTTTTTATTTGAAGCTTAGGGCATAGCTGTATCTTTGAACCCCATTATGACTATGTCAGCAGTTCTTGGAAACAGAATGTTTTCACCTTGAATGACAATTTGGCATTTAAATATCAAGATACCCATATCTCGGGGAGTTCTCCTTTCTTCACGGTACAATATTTAGTAGTTTGCATGTTTAAGTAGCAGCAGTGGAGGTACATGGAACAAAGTCCTGTAGAAAAAATGCATTTTTAGGTGAGTTTTTTCTTTAAATATATTGTTTCTGATTGGACTTGCACTCTTTGTTGATTGCAGTTGTGACTGTCAATCACACAAGGGTCACATTTCCCCAGCAACCCCAATGTGATTAGCAGCTCAGGCCTTGCCATAACTCTTGTCTACTACATTGTTGAATGTAATGAGTTTTAGAAAAAAAAAACATGCACCGTGATTACAATTCTTCTGTGGAAATGTTAGAAAAAATGTATTTTTTTGCTGGCTCTTTATTGTTTTCTTTTGCTGACTAAGGTAGGCACTCACAAATGAGCAAAAGAGCTTATAATAACAGTACTTATTATGATTACACACTAAATAAAAACAAGGTTGCTCATTTGCCAGGCATTTGATTACTTGTGCACAGATTAATAATCATGGACTGAGCAACTTGTTTATACAAACAACTAATGTGATTAATTATTTTATTTTACTTTATTGATCTCTGAGATTTAAAAAAACAATAATCTCTAATTGTGTCACGAGACTAAGCCGTGTAATGGTTCTTTAGTATTTTATTTCCACTTGCTTATTTGATTGCTAGATTTACAAAGCAGCATACTTTAATATACATTTTGTATACAGTTGTGTTACTTTGCAGTGAAGCATATAATAGTCTAAACTAGAAACAAGGCTATAAAACTTGCACTCCCCTTTTTAAGCTAATAGGTCACAATATAGGAACAAATTATAGATTTTTACTCCAATGATTTTTTTATTGCTCCCAATGGAGAAGTGTAATAATGTATCTTGTTGGATGTAAATTAGTAACCTTCTAATATCCATAACAAGCCACCAAATATGCTCAAGCATTTGTTATAGTGTTTCCACCATTTCCTGTATGCATTGTATCTCTGTAGACTCAGAACATTAAATAGGACTAAAAGTACTAAGCAGGTTTGAAGTGAATTCAGGGCTTTATAATATCTGCAGTGTCCATATCAGTGTATAACCAAGGTGAATTATATAATATAAGCATTCAGTTTTAATTAGAAGCAATACATTGGATATACCTTCTTTTTTCAAAACTAATATGACTAAAACTGTTGCATTCAAATCTAAATGAAATATGCAAACCTCTATATAAAATACATTCTGTTCAAGTTCAGTTTACTTATGTTTGCAAGTTTTCACTATGTATCACACTTTCTACACTTGCTATGACTGCCTGATTGGTTTAGTATGATGCTTAGAATGCTTACATATTGACTGCCGTGATTAACATCTCAGTTTAATGTGAAGGCTATTCTGTTACTGATCTCTCATAACTGTTATGCTAACTGATAGCTTTTGATGATATAATAGAGGCATGGCAGACACTGAGCACACTACATATTTGCTGTTTTTTTTTTTTTTTTTTTTTTTTTTTTGTACGTATAAAAAATAACTGAGGATGGGTTTACTGCAATACAAACTTAAATGTCTGCTGTTTACTAGATGTTTTACTCTTACCAGTCAAGTTATATAGAGAAAACATGGTACTTACGTATTATCGCAACCAGATTCTGAACAGGAGAGTCGGCTGTTTGGAAAGCTGTACTCCAGCCGAAAATTGTACTGAAAGTTTCCAATGAGAAGAATATAACTCTCCTTACTACTTCTGTGTACCTTTATACCATTCTGGTGTATAAATATATATACTTTTCCTATTTCTGTTGAGGGTAGTTGGGCAGACAGTGATGGGACCGTGACTGTCGTAAAAGCCTAACAACTTTTACTCTTTCATCCCTGGTAACTGTTTGAAGCAACAACTTTTTCCATTATATCAGTTAGGCACACTTTCATATTTCTAGACAGACAAAGGGGATCCAGTATCTGTCTGCCTGGGATGACATGATTGACAGACCACTATGCTTTGCCAGAGATGGTCTGCACCTGTCGCCCCTGGGATTCAGGTTACTGGCTAAGGCTCTTGCCACCCCTATAGTGCCTTTTTTAGGCAAACTTCAAAGGACAAAACCACCACTGTAACAGGAACAAGCATGCAAAATCTGAAGGTAATGCTACTCAATGCTAGAAGTCTAAACTTCAAAATGCACTCTCTCGAGGCACTCCTAAAAATGGAGAACATCGATATCTGTGCAGTAACTGAGACCTGGTTCAAGGCTTCAGAGAGCACCCCTACAATACCAGGCTACAACTCTTACCACACTTTTCGGCCACCAAACCAGGACCAAAACACTAAAGGTGGAGGAGTGTCAATATTCACCAAGGATATTCACACCACCAGGCTAGTTGGCCAACACAATGTGTCTGAAATTCTCCAAGTGCAACTAACACTAGGTAAGACAGCAATCCAAATTGTAGCTTGCTACAGATCCCCCACCATACCCCAAGATTCTCACTACACCTTTCTAAACATACTGGAAAATATTAAGATAGAACCAAACACCCTAATACTGGGTGATTTTAACTACCCTGCCATTAACTGGGAAAACTACTCATGTCCCAACACCTTTGCGCAACGGTTCTTGGAATTCATAAATTCCAATGCCCTGGATCAACTAATCCATAGTCCCACCAGGGGCTCCAATATCCTAGACCTGGTCATTACCAACATGGGAAATCAATGCTCCATACCTATGGTCACCCCCTCGTTAGTCAGGTCTGACCATAAGCTAATCACCCTTAACATCCACATCCCACCCCCACCCCCCAGTAAAGAAACCACCATAAACAACTTCTCCAAAGCCAACTTCATGCTACTCAAGTCAGAAGTGACAAACTTCATGACACCCATGCAGACGGGAACTGAAAGTTCAACTGCTGAATCCTACACTAAGGCACTGTACGAGCACATCCACTCATGCATGAATCGTGCCATCCCAAATAGAACCAAAATGCTCTCATCCAAAAAAAGGAAGCCAATCTGGTGGTCCCCTACCATAAACAAACTTTACAACAAAAGGAAGAAACTTTTGCAGAAAAGAGGAAAATTCCAGGATGCAAAAAACTCCCTTACTAGCCTCAGTAAGAAATTGAGATGCCTCATAAAATCCTCCAAAGCTAGTTATGAAAATAAAATTGCCAAAGATTCCAAAGACAACTACAAAGCATTCTATAACTATGTCAAGAATCTAAATGGCAATGCTCAGATCTGTTCTGAGCTAAAACAGAATGGCATTAAATATACTGATCTGAAGGATATTGCCAATATCCTGGCAGATCGATTCAGTGCCAACTTCACCCCCCTCTCACCCCCTAAATGGCCCATCTCAATACCGGAAGATTGCCAAATTCCAGTAATAACGGCCACACAGGTACAAAACGCACTCTCTAAAGCCAAGAATACAGCATCCATGGGACCAGATGACATCCCGGGCTGTGTACTACATGAACTACAATATGAACTGGCACCTCACCTAAGTGTTTTGTTTAATCATAGCCTCACCTCAGGTTTCGTGCCCACTGAGTGGCGCAGAGCTACAGTTATCCCAATCCACAAGGGGGGATCCACCTTGGATCCCGGAAACTACTGTCCCATCAGTCTGACAAGCCTTATATTGAAGGCCATGGAGCGTATTATCATGGAACTTATAAACAAAGACATTGGCAACCTTCAAACACTGGACCCCACCCAGTTTGAGTTTGTGAAGGGCCGATCTTGTCTCCTGAACCTGATTGACTTCTTTGAATCAGTCTCCAGAGCCATGGACAAGGGTAAGGTGGTCCACACAGCCTATCTAGACCTTGCCAAGGCCTTTGACACCATCCCCCACTCTGGAATCATAGATAAACTTACTAAGTTGGGCATTAATCCCTATGTCACCCAATGGGTTGCTAAATGGCTTACTGATAGAACCCACACTGTAAAAGTAGCCGACTCCAAATCCAGCTCCAGACAAGTGACAAGTGGAGTACCTCAGGGTTCAGTCCTGGGGCCGCTCTTGTTTGGCATCTACTTCTCTGAAGTACAGGTCAACACTAAGGGACTCTGGCTAACAAAGTTTGCAGATGACTGCAAACTAGGAGCCATTATTGAATCCCCAAATGATGTGGATACTCTACAAAAGGGCCTTACAGAAACAGATGCTTGGTGCCAGAGCCATGGGCTCAAGCTCAATGCCAAGAAATGTATTGTTATCCCTTTGGGAAAAACATGTATTCATGAATTACCATATAGGTGGCAGTACACTAAACACAGAAAGTGTGATAAGAGACTTAGGGACACAGGTGGACAGTGGTCTCACCTTTGATAACCACATCGCCACAACAGTCAGGAAATCCTTCTATGTGGCACACCTCATCACGAAGGGCTTTTCATCCAGAAAAAGGAGGTCATTGTTCCACTGTACTCATCCCTCATTAGACCCATTATAGAATACAATGCCCCATTTGGTATGTACCTCTCAAGACATCTGCAACAACTGGAAAGGCCTCAGAAATACCTCACTAAAAGAATCACAGGCCTAAAGCAGATGCCCCACGCTGACCTCCTTAAAAACTCCAGCTATACTCTGTCGCATATCGCCTACTCAGAGGCGATCTCTGCTTAACATACAAGGCCATGTCAAACCCAGAGCTGTTGGACATGCTACACTTAAAGAAATCCCAATCCCTCAGAGCTACACGCCCAGGGATCTAAACCTTGTCATCACAATAAACAAAACATGCTGGAGGGATAGGTTCCTGACCCAGAGACTCCCCAGACTCTGGAATAGATTGCCCATACATGTCAAGCAGAGTGCCTCTTTGGACATCTTCAAGAGGAACCTTGACGATTGGATGGGAGAAAGGAAATTCACCCCAGGGATCACGTCAGTCGCCCTGCTAGACAGGGGTCCAGGAAAGTAAATAATGTCGGAAGAAATAGCCAGGGAATTGTTGTGGCTAGGCTTGTATAGGCCCTAGGGCTGATAGCCTAGTACCAACCTATGAACCTATGAACTGCACCATCATTTCATAAAATCGCTTGTGAAATCTGTCATCCTAAGCATGCCTGTCAAGTGTGCACAACCGTGCAGAAAGTCTGGCTTCTCTATTGTATTGTCACTGTCTCACACATAAAACCTGCATTTGTTTCAGGGTCCAATTTCATATCCTTCATGACATTTATGTTACTGTAAACATTTTTGGCACCAACTAACTTTATAATGGCAGTGTTTAAAAATATGTCTCTGGTTTGAGGCAATATCCCCGTGCCGTTTTTTGGTTTCTGTGGAATTCTTTAAGAAAGCAGGTGAGAAATGTCTCCTAACAGTATTACACTGTGTCAAACCTATGTGATGGTGTGATCATCCAGAAGTAAAATCAGTTTGCCTAAAAACATTCCCAAGGACATTTTGAAATGGATTACAGTTAACACACATACCAAGTCTGATATCGTCTGCTACAATTGAGAATTACATTCTCAGGTAGTGACTGTGGAATTTGGTTGTGATAATACTAAGTACCAAACACTTGTAATAATGGCTGTAAGATCATAACAACATATCTAACATGATTTTTTACTTAAACATCATGCATTTCATTTTACTTGCATTAATTTATTAAGTTATGCAGACTGATCAAACTGCTTTTGCAAGAATCTCTTGCAGTTAATGTTCCCCACTGAATAGATTGAAGGGCATTCTCTCAAATTTTTCATAATTATGCTGTAATATGGTTTCCTTTCACTGCTGACTGTTTTTTTTTTCTATATTTGTACAGATTTAATTTTATTATTTTACTTCACTTGCTCACAGAGCAGCACGTTTTAAAATACTATCTGTGACAAATTTCAATAGAGATCTTTGTAGTGTATGAGAGCTTTAAAGCAGACACTTGTAGAGTACCATACTGTATTGCATTCCATTCTGACACACAATAAAGTAGTCACACTGGCTAATGTCTGCAGTATTTAAAAAGAACTTCTGAAGAGTTTGTATGCCTTTATCTTTGCATTTATTACGCATATGTAGGTCATTTTTAGAAGTTTCCTACTTTATCTAGAACACCCTCACTGGCAAATGAACACTGAGTTGTCCTTGAAGCCGCAACATATTACAAAGCCAAGTCCAAGACTACAAGCACTTACAACTATGAGAAGAAATGCAATCTTAGGGCAAAGATCAGCCAATCCCTTGTAAAAGGAAACTGTTTGATACATAAGAACCCAAAAGTGCCACCTGGTTGTGAACCATTTTATTGTTTCACCATGTGCATGATGTGTAAGGGAACTCCCTCACCAGGTTTGTGGTGTCTTACTGAATCACAGAGCACTGTACTGTGTCTGTGATATACAACTTTCCAGATGTCCATGACAGCTTAATACACCATGGACTAGTGGGACATTGTTCTTACATGTGGCACTGTGTAACTAAGAGAAATGGAAAAAAATGAGATTCTTGTTTTTTAAAAGATTTTCCATTTTTTCCAGAGTTTATACATCCTTGGGGATAGTGTACATTGTGATTAGTTATGTGACAGCAGGGACGTACGTCAATGGGTATACAAGAGAACAATTATTTTGTAGTGTTTATGTAGTTTTGTGGTTCGATTGTTTAATATTAAGATGCTGTATAGCACAGATGCTTTAGTTGCAATGCTTTGAATCTTGACTAGGATAAATGATGTTTACGTATAGTAAAGTCCATTTTTAAAAATATGTACAAGAAGAAACTGACACTGGATGGTAGAATTATGACACTATCATACGAAATTGGAGTGCTTTCACCTTTGTAGGTACAGAAAGATATTTTCTGATCAAATGTATTATTTATTTATTATTTGATAATTGGGTAGGTGGGAGTGTCTACTGGCCATTTTCAGCCATGCCTTTGTTTTGTAAAAGCATTAAAAAGTATGATTAACATGTTGTTGTTGTTGTTGTGTCTTTCGGCTTTTCCCGGTTAGGGGTTGCCACAGTGGAACTCCGGTCCGCTAATGATTGGCAGTAGATTTTTACATACCGAGTTGCCAGCCCTGATGCCCAACCTTCAACGAAGATACGCCCATTCACGCATGTCTCCAGACAGAAGACGCTCTAGCTGAGAATCGAACAGGGCAAAGTGTTACTGTCTGGCAACAGCGCTACCGCAGCACCACCACCGCAGTATGATTAACATGGCATTTCAGTAAACAACATTTTGTTTCATGTTAGAAGATTAAAACAACATTAAATAAAGAGGAAAACATCAAATAATTATTGGAAGAGATGTATACATGTAGAGTATAGTAACATTAAATAGAATATGATGTTAGTCTATAAAATATTCACAAGTAATTAAATATACATTCTCAAATATACAACATATAGCAGCTAAAATTGCATTGCATGATAACAAAAACAAAAATAAGTATGTAAAAGAGTGGTTTAAAGGCTAATTGGAGAATAATTCTGCAAGAAGACAAAATTAAACTAGTTAAGAGGCTAGCACGATATACATTATTATGTTCATTAATTATGAGTTACCAGCTGATGCTCTAATACTGAATTTAAGCATAGTTTAAAATCTCACAATTTAAGTGCTCTTAGTCATTATCTTTGATATAATCGCAAGCTTTTTCACTGCTGAAGTGGTTACATAGTGCTCTTTTGAACTCAGTTAGTGAAGTGAGGGGATTTGATATCTGGAAGTAAATGGTTCCACATTGGTCTACCCCTAGAAAATGCTTTTTCATTAATTACAGATTTAAATGGAGGCCTGATAACATATAGACTGTTTTCTTGCCTACTTTTTAGAGAGTAGGTTGTTCTTTTTCAGGCAATTTTCTTCTCAAAGGTAGGTAATACCGTACTTTAAAATCTAAAAAATTAGACAATTAATCAGTAAAAGTAGGCATTTCTGTTACAGGGAGCTATTTTGTGTTTTGTATTATGTCACATTGATGGATTTGTGAGTGTGCTAGGAGGGCAAATCTCAAAGTTTTGCTTTCTGTTAACTGAAGCTAGTGGGTATTGTATGAAGAATGTAGTGATATCAGAGGTAGGCAGTACTCCAGTCTAGGAAAAAGAATATGTTTGGCTATTGCTGTGCTAGTACTTGGGAATAGAAAATGAAATATTTTATGGAATTACCTAAATTGATCTAATACTTTGTTAAGCAAAGTCTTAACAAAGTTAGGTCAAGTGTAAGTCACAGATATTGGACTTCAGATGCCTTGGGGATGGTGCTACATTGTAGGTCTTTAATGTCAGGCTTTGGGATGTTAGCATATGACATAATATTTGTTGTTTCTTTGTGGTTTATAATTAGTAGTCAGGCCAGCACATAGTTAATATACATGTGTTAAAAGGGGTCCCCTTCACATTGCCAACATTTCAAAATGCCAAATTTCATATGGCCGAGACCATATAATCGACATTTGAAATGCTGACAATGCAGAACCGGCATCTCCGTGCAGTGCAGAATGGAAATATTTCCATTCCTGCACTGTAGTGTGATCTTGGAGTTGGTATATTTATGTTACGAGGGTTGTAGGGGCAGAACCCCCCCCATGGGGGGTGCAGGGGAGCTTGCCCCCCCCTGCTAGCAGTGTTTAGATAAGTGTTTTTTACTTTTCTATTTCATGTGTTCGACATTTCAAATGTCGATCATCTGGTCTCGGCCATATGAAATTCAGCATTTTGAAGTGTCAAACATATGAAGTAGATCCGTTAAAAGATATGATCATAACTTAAAAGTCATTTTACAGACAATTATAAATACAAAACACTGCACCCATATGTTGAATTATAAAGCAACATTTCTTAAAGGGCATGCTGTTTAAGTATGCAAATAATATTAGCACTGTCAAGGAGCCCGGTGAGATCTAAAATGAATTGCTAGCACAGTCGTGTGTGTGTGTGTGTGTGTGTGTGTGTGTGTGTTTGAAACTCATACTGCTCGATATCTAAGGACAAGAAATCTGGACAAAGCCAAAAAACAGTAGGAGGACAAAGGCCCAAAATCAGGGGCAAATTGTAAATATTGTTCTTATAAACTTAGAAAGTTGCTAGAATAACACATTTTGCATTAACATTTATTTTCTGATATATAACATTTGAAACTCAAACAGATGCCATTATTTAGTGACTTCATTCCTCAATGATTTATTAGAAAATGGCAAATTTTATGAGGAACAGAACAAAAATATGACACAAAAAATGTGGACATTTTGTGAAAATCTGGAAAGTTAAGAAGTGTGGTGTGACTGTAAGTACTGCATGTTCATGTGTGTGTGTGTGTGTGTGTGTGTGTGTGTGTGTGTGTGTGTGTGTGTGTGGGTGCAATTGATCTATGTGTGTGTGTGTTTGTGTAAATACTTCTGTGACTGTTGTGTCTGTGTGAGTGTGTGTGTGTGTGTGTTAATGCAACTGATGTGTTTGCATATGTGTGTTTGTGTAAATATGTTTGTGACTGTTGTGAGTGTGTGTTTGGGTATATATATATATATATATATATATATATATATATATATATATGTGAGACTGACGTGTTTGTGTGTGTTTGTGTAAATATGGCTGTGTGTGTGTGTGTGTGTGTGTGTGTGTGTGTGTGTGTGTGTGTGTGTGCGTGTGTGTGTGTGTGCGTGAATGTAACTGCTGTGCTTGTGTGAGTGTGAGAGAGAGACACTAATGTGTTTGTGTGCATGTGCTTATATAAACATGTGTGTGTGTGTGTGTGTGTGTGTGTGTGTGTGTGTGTGTGTGTGTGTGTGTGTGTGTATGTGTGTGTGTGTGTGTGTGAATGTAAATAACTACTACATATGTATATTTGTTTGTGTGTGCATGCATGCACACTCTAGCATGAATCTAACTTTCACTTGATTATTAATTTATTTATTTATTTTCAGACTGCATTGGTCCATCCCTTTGCTTAGTGGATTTTTTGTTGTTTAGTTCTTGAACCACTTTTCTTTGAGACCACTATTTTAGTGCATAGTGGTAGCTTTTGAGGGTTTTTCTTATGCATGACCTCGATCGTTTAAAGACAAACTACAGTAAGATACAGAGTACAGTAAGTGCCACTAAGATCTCTTTCGAAAAAAACCCTATTATCAATTTCTCATATGTATAGGTATTGTATATGTGTATGTATGTATGTATGGGTCTACTTCTATTTACCGAAAGGCCAAAATACTGGCGACCCCAATGCTGAGGTGAAAATCACGAAACACAGAATAACAAATCAGGTAAGTATGCACAGGCCAAATAAATAGGTTTATAGGTTCATAGGTAGGTACTAGGCTATTGGCCCTAGGGCCTATATAAGCCTAGCCAAAAAGGTATCCTGGCTTTCGCCACCCAAGAAAATAATTTTCCTGTGCCAGTGTCGAGCAGAGCCACAGAGGTGATCCCCGAGGTGAATTTTCTATTTCCTATCCAGTCATCAAGATTTTTCTTGAAGAGTGCCAATAAGGAACTTTGTTTGATATGTAGTTTGTTCCAGAGTATGGGAAGTCTCTGGGACTGGAATCTATCCCTCCAGCATGTTCTGTTTATTGTGGTGACAAGGTTTAGGTCCCTAGAGCATGTAGCTCGGAGGAATTGGGATTTCTTTAAGTGGAGCATGTCCAACAGCTCTGGGTTTGACATAGCTTTGTATGTTAGGCAGAGATTGCCTCTGAGTAGGTGATATGCGACTGAGTAAAGTTGGAGTTTTTTGAGACGGTCTGTGTAGGGCATCTATGTGAGGCCAGTAATCCTCTTTGTGAGGTATTTCTGCGGCCTTTTCAGTTGTTGTAGATGTCTTGCGAGGTACATACCAAAAGGGGCATTGTACTCTATAATGGGTCTAATGAGTGACAAGTAGAGGGGGAACAATGACCTCTTTTTTCCTGGATGAGAAACCTTTTGTGATGAGGTGTGCCATATAGAAGGATTTACTGACTACTGTGGCGATGTGATTATCAAAGGAGAGACTACTGTCCACCTGTGTTGCAAGGTCTCTTATCGCATTTCGGTGTTAATTAGACTACCACCTATGTGGTAGCTCATGGGTGCAGAGTTTTTACCAAAGGGGATGACAATGCACTTTTTGGCATTGAACTTGAGGCCATGGCTTTCACACCAGGCATCTATCTTAGTGAGACCCTTTTGTAGGATGTCTACATCGTTAGGAGTTTTGATTATGGCTCCTAGTTTGCAGTTATCTGCAAACTTCATTAGCCAAAGACCTTCTGTCTTAGTCTGTACTTCAGAAAAGTAGATACCAAACAGGAGAGGACCCAAGACTGAACCTTGTGGTACTCCACTTGTCACTGGTCTGAAGACGGATTTGGATTCTGGTACTTTCACAGTGTGCGTTCTGTCAGTGAGTCAGTTGGCAATCCATCTTGTGACATAGGGATTTATGACTGTGTTTTTTCGTTTTGTGGTCGTAAGTGGAAGTTGGATGGTGATAGTATATTTTGACATAGGGATTTATACCTAGTTTAGTGAGTTTATCTATAATTCCAGAGTGGGGGATGGTGTCAAAAGCCTTGGCGAGCTCTAGATAGGCTGTGTGAACCTCCTTACCCTCGTCTGCGGCTTTGGTGACTGCTTCAAAGAAGTCTGTCAGGTTTAGGAGTCATAATCTGCCTTTTACAAACCTGAACTGGGTGGGGTCCAGAGTCTAGAGATTACCAATGTCTTTGTTTACAAGTTCCATGATGATACCTTCCGTGGCCTTGCAGACCAGGCTTACTCAAAACAACAGTACCTAGCAATGCACCACCTAAAACCCGAGTAGGTGGGGGGTTTCACCCCTACCCCCCAACTATATATACCAACTCCGGGATTGTACCACAGTGGAGAAATGACATAATCCCCCATTGGACAAATATTCACTTGCCTTGTGCTTACTTACCTGATTTGTGATTCTGTGTTTTGTGATTTTCATCTCAGAGTTGTGGTCATCATTATTTTGGCCTTTTGGTAAATAGAAGTCGACTCGTATGTATGTATGTATGTATGTATGTATGCATGTATGTATGTATCTACTGTATATATACATATATACATAGGTTCATAGGTTGGTACTAGGCTATCGGCCCTAGGGCCTATACAAGCCTGGCCATAACAATTCCCTGGCTATATCTTCCCACACTATTTACTTCCCTGGAACCCTGTCTAGCAGGGCAACTGACATGATCTCCGAGATGAATTTCCTATCTCTCATCCAATCATCAAGGTTCCTTTTGAAGAGGGCCAAAGAGGCGCTCTGCTTGACATGTATGGGCAGTCTTATTCCAGAGTCTGGGGAGTCTCTGGGTCAGGAACCTATCCATCCAGCATGTTTTGTTCATTGTGATGACAAGGTTTAGATCCCTTGAGCGTGTGGCTCTGAGGGATTGGGATTTCTTTTAAGTGTAGCATGTCCAATAGCTCTGGGTTTGACATGGCCTTGTATGTTAAGCAGAGATCGCCTTGGAGTAGATGATATGCGACAGAGTATAGCTGGAGTTATTTAAGGTGGTCAGCATAGGGCATCTGCTTTAGGCCTGTGATTCTTTTAGTGAGGTATTTCTGCGGCCTTTCCAGTTGTTGCAGATGTCTTAAGAGGTACATACCAAATGGGGCGTTGTATTCTTTAATGGGTCTAATGAGGGATGAGTACAGTGGGACAATGACCTCCTTTTTTCTGGATGAAAAGCCCTTAGTGATGAGGTGTGCCACATAGAAGGATTTCCTGACTGTTGTAGCAATGTGGTTATTGAAGTTGAGACCACTGTCCACCTGTGTCCCTAAGTCTCTTATCACACTTTCGGTGTTTAGTGTACTGCCACCTATGTGGTAATTCATGGGTACATGTTTTTTCCCAAAGGGGATAACTATACATTCCTTGGCATTGAGCTTGAGCCCATGGCTCTGGCACCAAGCATCTGTTTCTGTAAGGCCCTTTTGTAGAGTATCCACATAATTTGGGGATTCAATAATGGCTCCCAGTTTGCAGTCATCTGCAAACTTTGTTAGCCAGAGTCCCTTAGTGTTGGCCTGTACTTCAGAGAAGTAGATGCCAAACAAGAGAGTTCTCAGAATTGAACCCTGAGGTACTCCACTTGTCACTTGTCTGGAGCTGGAGTTGAAGTCAGCTACTTTTAAAGTGTGGGTTCTGTCAGTAAGCCAGCTGGCAACCCATCGAGTTACATAGGGATTAATGCACAGCTTAGTAAGTTTATCTATGATTCTACAGTGGGGGATTGTGTCAAAGGCCTTGGTGATGTGACGGCCATATAGGCTGTGTGGACTGCCTTACCCTCATCCACGGCTCTGGAGACTGATTTGAGGAAGTCAGTCAGGTACAGGAGACAAGATCGGCCCTTCACAAACCCAAACTGGGTGAGGTCCATTGTTTTAAGGTTGCCAATGTTTTTGTTTATAAGTTCCATGATAATACATTCCATGGTCTTGCAGATGAGGCTTGTCAGACTGATGGGGCGGTAGTTCCCAGGATCCAAGGTGGATCCCCCCTTGTGGAATGGGATAACTGTAGCTATGCACCACTCAGTGGGCACGAAGTCTGAGGTGAGGGTATGATTAAACATGACACTTAGGTGAGGTGCCAGTTCATTTTGTGGTTTATGTAGTACATAGCCCGGGTTGTCATCTGGTCCCATGGATGCTGTATTCTTAGCTTTGGAGAGTGCTTTTTTACCTGTGTGGCCGTTATTATTGGAATTTGGTAATCTTCTGGTATTGAGATGGGCCATTTAGGGGGTGAGAGGGGGGTGAATTTGGCACTGAATCGATCTGCCAGGATGTTGGCAATATCCTTGGCATCAGTATATTTAATGCCATTCTGTTGTAGCTCAGAGCAAATCTGAGCATTGCCATTTAGATTCTTGACACAGTTATAGAATGCCTTGTGGTTGTCTTTGGAATCTTTGGCAATTTTATTTTTGTAACTAGCTTTGGAGGGTATTATGAGGGATCTCATCTTCTAACTGAGGCTGGTAAGGGAGTTTTTTGCATCCTGGGATTTTCCTCTTTCCTGCAACAGTTTCTTCCTTTTGCTGTAAAGTTTGTTTATGGCAGTGGACCACCCGATTGGCTTCCTTTTTTTGGAGGTGAGCATCTTGGTTCTATTTGGGGTGGCACGATTCATGCATGAGTGGTTGTGCTCATACAGTGCCTTAGTGTAGGACTCAGCAGTCAAACTTTCAGTTCCCATCTGCATGGGTGTCATGAAGTTTGTAACTTCTGACTTGAGTAGCATGAAGTTGGCTTTGGAGAAGTTTTTTATGGAGGTTTCCTTACTGGGGGGTGGGGGTGAGTTGTGGATGTTAAGGATGATTAGCTTATGGTCTGACCTGACCAACGAGGGTCTGACTCTAGGTGTGGAGCATCAATTTCCCATGTTGGTAATGACCATATATACATATGGGAAAATAATTTACATGAATCAAACAGAATGAAAAGCTCATTGGTAAAATATATAACCTAATCACTAATAATGTATGTCTAAATAAGGTAAGAGCCTGAAAACATTTAAGTTCTATTGTTGTCTGCTTCTTTAAAAGTGCAAGATTAACTGGCACTGGTGTAATTGGCTGCATTTGTTTATATTTTCCTTTCTGAAAATGTGTTCAGGAATTGCATCAGAGTCGCTAAACAAAACATAAGTAAGGCAAATCCCTTTAGGAAGCCGTTTCTTTCAAGAACATAATTCTTTAAATAAATGTGACAAGACATAGGAAGGGGGTTTCCTGAAGTAACTACTTGAAGATATTTTCACATTGTGATGTTTCCCATAATTTAGAAGTCATAATTCTGCTCTTTACTTAATGTGAGATGGTGTTATGACATATATGAGGTTTTAGGAAAGAGACACTGTCTAGAATCTCTTCAATTAGCAGCAGGCTTGATGGTGGTAATTACCTACTGACTGCTTATGTGGTATAATCCACCCACATTTCCTATGAAAGATTAAAGCACACAGAATAAACAGTGAAGATCTGTCTTTTAGTGGATACATTTTTTTATTTTGTCTTCCCTTAAATTGTATGGTTTATAAAAGTAACACCTGTTATTATGATGTAGGCCTATTCATAATGAATTTTGTGGTTCATGTCATAATTTTCTGCATTACTACAGACTGCCCACTTAGTAGTTATGATAATCTTTTCAGGGAGAAACAGAACTAAGTTTATGAATTATGGCATACTGTTTTAGGTGTGACTTATGATACATTATAAAACAAAAATAGATATAAACAGCGTAAGAAAAATGGTGATTCTGGCAACTAAACAGAAATACACACATATTTTTGCTTGGTCTTTGCGCATTAGAAAGCTCACTTTATGTTGACAACACTTCAGCAATGGTAAAAGAATACATATGTGAGTGTTGAATTTTCATGTAGGTTTTCTCCTCACCTGCTGTCCTGTTTGTTTTGGCATATTCTATTTTGTTGTTCAGCCTTTTTTAGCAGGATTACAGATTTCATACTATACACAAAGCATCATCCTACAGCTCTACCCTACCCTCCTTAACTACCTTAATGAGGATTCATCCACCTCATAAAAACTGTTTCATTTTGTAACAAAACACCATAATTAAGATGGACACTTTGCTGCTTTCTGTAAAAGGCATTTAACATTTACTCAAGGTATTTATTTTCCATGTATGAACTAGTAGAATTTATAATGAGTGAGAAACTCAATTCCTATCTGATTTGTGAACACAGTCTCAGGAAAGGAGGAAATATTTTGAGTAAGACAGTATGGACAGTAGGAATTGAGGACATAAATCTACCCTTATGGTTTTACAAGATTTTTAATTTCTGCACCAGCATTATACATAAAGGTATGTTTATTAGAGACATATATTTTTAGTAATTTTTCTAGTTTCATAGGTTAGTACCACGCTAACTGCATTTGTGGGCCATTTTAAGCGTAGCCAATTACCCTATGTGAGAATCAAACCCTGCACTTTATGTTTGTAATGTAAATACCTTAACCATTTGCCAAACAACACCTTATTAATGCATTTGTAGTCAGAGAAGAAGTATGCATGACCTTTAGTAGGAAAAGGAAATCACTTTGCTAGAAAGGAACTCAGGATGAAATAATATCCTAAAGACTGTCAACAAGAATACTGACTCTGCCCTTCTCTCCATTTGATTCTGGAAATGTTTCATAACCTTAAGGAGCACTTGAAGCTTTTTTACCTAAGAGTAACACAGGCAGCTAAATGGGGGCCACTGGCTAGCATCTGCAAAAATAGTTTTGACTGCTTTTCACCATACTAACCCATGACTGTACTGCCAAGCACAGCTCAAACCATATCATCAAATTTGCAGATGATACAACAGTTGCAGGTCTCATCAGGAATGATGACAAAACAGCCTACAGAGAGGAGGTGAATCAGTTCATAAGTTCGCTTAATAGCAATAATGCTGTGCTAAATGGCAACAAGATCAAAGAAATAATTGTGGACTACAGGAAGAGCAACAGAGAGCACTGTCCACTTATAATCAACAATTAAACAGTTGAGAGAGTTAAAAGCACAATATTTCTGGGGGTGCATGTTGCAGAAGACTTGAGGTGGTCAGTCAGCACAAATGCCATTATTAAGAAGGTGCACCAATGGCTTCACTTCTTGTAAAGGTTGACGAGAGCAAACCTACCATCAACGGCTCTCGCAACCTTCTATAGGGACATCATCGAAAGTATACTGACAAACAGCTTTGCAGTATGGTATGGAAGGTGCTCTGCTTCTGAGCACCAGTCCCTCTAGAGGGTAGTGAAAGCAGCTGAGAGGATTATCAGGAACTCCTCCTCATCCATACAAGACCTGCACATGTCCATATGTCTTAGCAGGGCAAGGTAAATAACCAGGGATAGCACTCATCCTGCTTACAAGCTGTTTTCACATTCAACATCAGGAAGGCACTTTCGATTCATACACTGCAAAATCATGAGATTCAGCAACAGCTTCTTTCCACTAGCCATCAGGTTACCGAACTCTAGGAACAGTACCCTTCACACTGGGCATTACGGCAGTAATCCAACAATACTGAAAAGACTCAAGAGTGCAATATGTAACAAGATCTTACCCACACCCAGACAGAAAAGTCAGCAGTAATCAAAATGAACTGTCTTACTGTGCAATATAAATGTAGGCCTTAAATCGTGCAAATTTTCCAGTGAAAATAAGTTAATAACTTAGTAATGAGTGACAATCTGTTAAATCAGTGCAATAATGCAAGTATTTATTATTGTTGTGTTTGTCATCTGTGTCTATAGAATTTTGTGTATTATTGTCATGTTAAATGTAGTCTATGTATTGTATGCACATTGAGTCAGAAGAAATGTAATTTCACTCGGTTCACACTTGTGTGAATCGAAGTAACAATAAAGTTTACTTTGACTTTGACTAATTGCCATTAATAGGCTATAGTGATAACAGTTTGGTAGACAAATTAGCTCTGTGTTCTGTGGACATAACACAGGGGTAGGCCTCTCAGTTATGTATGGAATTATGTTACTTTTTTGTGTATGTTTTGTTTGGGGGTGGCTTTTTTAGAGAACGATTAAACTCTCAGTCTCAAATGCCTGTTAATAACTGAATGCTTGGCTTGTCCATGTAGCATAGTTTGAGCTTGTTCTTCTGCAGTTGCTGTTTAGTGCAGAGCATTAAGGGTATAAACTGTTACTGAGATTCATCTTGTAGTGTAGGGTTTGATTCTCTTAGTTTCTGTTTGTCTGATGTGAATCTGAGAACCCACTTAACCAGGCAGTGCACCTTGGCTATGGTGGAAACTGGTTTTGTTGAGTCAGTTCATTATACCAAAAGCAAACAAAGTTAAATAAAAAAATACTTAGGAGTCTTTTATGACCATCATCTTATGTAAGTGAGATGGTTATAACAGTAACTGATTATATTCATGAGTCCTATGTAGAGTGGATATTAATATACTGACAAGAAAAAAATTACAGGTTGTTACATAGAACAGAGGTTCAGCATCCTTCTTATTGTGATGATGTCCTGAGCTGTATGCTGTTACATAAGTTTATAGCATTATATCACATACTGTATTGTAGCTTGGAACAGGGGCTTAAGGTCCCAAGTATCTGGTATCTTCAACTTAGGGACTTTAATAAGGCTACATTCCATTAAATCATAATGCGTGTCAAGTGCTTTCTTAGGGGAGATGTTCTTCTGAGATATTAAGGGGAATGAATAATATTTAAAGTTGCTTGGGCATAATATAAGAACATGATATCTGAAAGTAAAGTGGTATACAGGAAAAGACACGTATATGAACATATTTGCTAAATATGCTTCACAGTGTGATGTAAAAATGTAAGAGCACTGCACAAGCATGACCACATTGACCCATTTATATATTTGTGGATAATTTTTGAGCTGTTGTAGGTCAAGGAGTGGTAGGAAAAATGTAAAACCGTTCATAAGTGTATCCTTACTTCAGAGATGAGTGTGTGGGATAACATGCCAGAATCCCCCCTGAAGGAAATAAAGATTCCACAACAGTTAATAAAGTGTGTGTTTGACTGTTTCTGTTCAGAATTGTTGTTACATGTAGGAATCATCGTGCATCCTGCTTATTTTAGAAGAGGGAAGTTGAGTAACAGTTTTCTTCTAGTAGAATAGTAGGCTGGATTCATTATCTCACCACTGCAACAGTCATTTATTTTGTTTTATTTATTCATTTATTCATTTTGACCCTCTGCCCCCACTGCCTGTTGACCATCACCCCCCATGCCAAATTACTGATTTGTTCCACATTAATGGTTAAAGAGTCAACGGGGAGGGTCATTAATCAGCCAACCACCAGGGGTGGTTCACAGTTTTCTGTATTCTCCATGGTCTTAACTAGTGCACACCCAGCTAGGTACCAGCAAGTAGAGCACAATGGGACGTTCACAGAGCATGTCCCTTCACTTCCCCAAAGGGCATTCCCTCCAAGTGGTACTACCCCTCTCATTGCAGTATAAGAGGTTGTCTCTTCAGTGTCCACCAAGGACATCACATTGATCAGTTTACCTTCACTTTTCAAATGAACTGTCTGCTCTGTTGTATCCCACAGTACCTTTGCTAAAGCCATTTACTTGTCTTGGTTAAACCTGTTCCAGGCAGCTCAAAGCAGGAGTATTATGCTTAACCTTAACTGAAAGTATTATACTCAGCCTTAACTGAGAGTATTATACTTATTATTAACTGAGAGTATTATACTCACCCTTAACTAAGAGTATTATACTTAGTATTAACTGAGAGCATTATACTTAGCCTTAACTGAAAGTATTATACTTAGCCTTAACTGGGTCGCTTGTCCAAGTATAAGTTTTCTGCCTTTTCATAACTAAGTAAAAGACAAAGGACCTCTTCAGCCCTGCAGTTTGTGAAGGAATTAGTAATTCCTTGATAAAGCCACTATTGCCATAACTTAATTAGTACTATGTTTAAGTTCCTCTTTTAACTTTGCAGTTGTTTCAGTTCTATTTTGAGAAAGCAACACCTTTCCCTTCTTCACTGCAGCCATTTGGATCAGTCTCTTCTGCACATGTGCAAACTAACAAACTCCTGCTGTTGCAAAAGTGCTACTTGCTTTTCTTCCATCCCATGTTGCAGTCTCTTAAAGTTATACCATCCTGTCTGCACCCCCTTTACATATTATTTGCCATTCTCATTAAAGTCATACAACACCACTTTACCATTAAAATCTAACAGCCAAAATAAATCAGCTACATTATCACTATTAACCATGTACCTCAAACTGCACCATTCTCTGCAAAGACCATCTTAAATCCTCTCACAGTACTAAACATGTACATCTACTAACTGCCCCTATGCCCAACCAGGCCTGTATCCTCCCTTCTCATTTAATAAGCTTCTAACCCTTATCACCTTACTAACTCACACAGCAGTATGCTGCATATGCATTTATAGCTCATATTACCACTCAGAACGTATCCAGCACATGTATCCACTGCTCATACCAACCACCCTTTCTCTCTGTCTTTCACCTTAATCTTAATAAAACTCCATGGCACTCCACTTCTACATTAATTTCAAAAACAAGACATATCCATACATCTAATGAATACCTTACTTTTGGTACAGGGATATCTGGCTCACCTATTACGGAATCCAATTAAACTCGCCTAAGTTTGTCCAGCCCAAAACTCAAGACCCAAAATCTCTCTACAAATTACCCCTATTGTTTTCATTCTTTTACTATAAAGTAGCATTGAGCTAAATCCCTGCCCTACCTCATTAAACAATCTTGCCCATCAGTCTCTTGAATTAAAAAGTAAATGCAACCTCTTCAGTGTACAGTATATCAAAAATAAACTTGACCCAGTGAAAGCTTTTTTTCTGACCACAAGCCAGAAAAAGCCGCAGTTGCAGAATCATGACTTAAAAAAGACACACCAAACTTCAGCACATTCTTCAATCATATAACTACTCAAGTGAGACTAGATCTGGTCAAAAGTCTGAGGGAGATGCACTTATACTTTGTAAATCTAACCTCAACCCTGAACTAATGGCACAAGCAAATGCATGCACAGATACTCTTATAGTTTGCCTCTAACAAGAAAACACCACATTTGCTTGGTTTCATATATCTCTCCCCTCCTGACTCCCTTTCCATTTTTGATCAATCACAAATAGCATTTGCTCCATCACCACCACTAACTATAGTCTCTTTATTCTAGGAGACTTTAACCTACATTTTCTTGGACATGTTGCCAGTGATGTGACAGACATTCTAGCTATTCTAAGCCAGATGCAACTAGTTTCCAAGCCTCTGTGACCAAAACACACTCATCCAACCACTCCCTACTAGACCTGGTCATCACCCAAAATCCTCAGTCTATCTCCAGTCTTACCCTCCACCTGAGCATTTAGTGACCACTGTCCCATGACTTTTACTATGCACAACCAGAAACTTAGACTCTTCCGAAGCTTGTCACATTTAGACTAAAATCCAGTAACTGAACTGACAACCTAAAACATTAGTTATCAAAAACCTACTAGATCCCACTCCTCAACAAGCAGTATTAACCTAAGCCCTCCTTGCTCTTCAGTAGAAATGCTTTCCTCTGGTTACAAAATTATTAAATACAATCAAAATAATTGGATTACTAAAGAAATTGTAGAGCAGAGCATGTGTATGTACCTTTAAGAAGCATTTCCAGATGTAAGCATGTGCATATAAATAGTGAGCACATGCAGGCAGCACTGCCATTTTGTGAGAACAGCCAGAGTGTTAACATGAATGAGTGTGCTAGTCAGTCTGTTTGTAAGATTATTTAAGTTTAAGTTACTACACCTCATTCCTGATGTGTTTGAGTGTAATAAAGCTGCTTGAACCAAAGCCACAACTGTTTGTTTGTTTTATCCTGACCAGACGAGCAACATGGTGTCAGAACTGGGATTGAGAGAGCAACTTCTTCAAGCCATGAGTTGTAGAGTTGATGGTGAAGGCAGATTAAGCTGGTTGAGTAAAATGGAGCTCAGACAAACAAAAAAGGGCAAGAAATGAACTTAAAGTTACAAAAAACTTGCACAAATTATTTATTTGGCAAAGAAAATGAAACAGAGCATTTGTAAGGCACAAAACACATTATTAATCAAACGAGTAGCACAAAACATATTAATTAAACGAAAGGTAAAACACATTATTAATTAAATGAAATGTTCAAAACCATGGTATTTGATAAAACTAGCAGAGATATACATGTGGGACTCAAAATTACTTTTGGTTTGCATAACGAGCATGCTTAAAGTAAAATGGGCACAAGAAAAGTATAATGAGCATAAGAGATTAAAAGGGCATAACAAGTAAAATAAAAGGGGCAAATTAAGCTTAAGGATCAAGATGACAGCATGTTTTTTAGTAAAAGACCATGTTTGGGCACAAACTACTATTTTGCATTGACCTAAGCCATTCAGACTAGAGTTGTTTAAAGTATCTCAGAGAATGCAGTGTTTGCAAAGTGTGTGCTTTATTACAGCGCAATTATTTCAGAGAGTTTGCTGTGTGCAAAGTATAGTTATGTTGCAAAGTGCAGTCAAAGTGCAGCCATTTTGAAAAGTTTCTTGTGCTGTGTACATTTATTCGCAGAGTGCCACCATTTCAAAGTGTGTCTTACACAATGCAGAGTTATTTCCCAACAGTATAGCCATTTTGCAGAGGTTCTGTGCTGCGTACAGTTTATTTGCAAAGTGTATTCATCTTGAAGTGTTTCTTATTCTGAGCTTTTTCCTGCTGTGTACAGTTTATTTACAAAGTACAGTTATTTTGAAGTATTTCTTACACTAATAAGGAGTGGTTTGACAAAGTACAATGATTTCAAAGTGTTCTTTTGCTACAGAGACTTATTTGGCAAAGAGCAATTATTTCAAAGAGTTTGTTGTGCTGTTGGGCATAGTTACATGTGCTGGCATAAAATTCTGGCATATATATTTATATGTGTGTGTTCCTACATAATTCCCATCACCTTCACTATTGTGTGTTGATATGGCAGAGGCATTTCCCAGATCCAGTCTACTTGTGTTTGATCATAATATAGCAGAGAATTGGAAAGTATTTGAGCAGGAATACAATATCTCCACACAAGCAGCTTTTTCTGAACATATAAGGGTATTCATTTTGCTTAACTTAGCTTGGTCAGAAGCTATTGAAAGAGCACGTTCATTTGTGTATGCACGAGCAGTAAATACAGGAGAGGGGAAACAATGCCATATTGTGGTAGCAGCTGAATCAATGAGAGGACCCTGAGTGCTTAAAATGTAAATTTAGAGAAATATGCAACGCCCAGACAAATGTTACATTAGAGAGTAACTTGCTTTTTACAAGAGACCAAAAACCAGGTGAAACTTTGCAGCATATATAATAGCCTTATTTCTCAAGGTCAAAATGTGTAGATTTGGTGACTTGAAGGATGAGGTAATATAGGACAGGTTATGTGTGGTGCTAATAGCACTGCAGTAAGAAAGATTTTGCTTCATGAGAGTGATTTTATGTTAAGCAAAGCCACAGAGATTTGTCAAATCCATGAGCTCATAGAAAGGCACACAAGTATGCTTGAAAGTGATAAGAGCTTGGTTTTAACAGCCTCTAGAGCAAGTGTAGACAGCATGTAGGACATGGCAAGCAGAAGCAGGCCTAAGCACATGGCAGCTGCAACCTCTAGGGGTTTTCCTGGGAGGAGCCTTAGCTTTCTAGCAAGTTTGAAGACTAGCTCAGTAAAAAGAACTTGCTCAGTGCAGTATAAGGGTGAATCAGCAAAACCCAAGTCAAGTCTTATTGTTAGCTGTCATAACTGTGGTGCAAATCATGAGCCTAAAAGAGAGGAGTGCTTAGCATTTGGTCAGCAATGTCACAAATGTAAAAAAATGGAACCACTTTCCAAAGTTTTATAAATCAAGCAACCCTCATTCAGTTATTAAGAAAGGTTACTCAAGAAAGCAAGTTAATCATGTAGAAAGCTGCAACCCTACTTTCTATGTGGATGGTGTATCAATGGTCGGTGAAAAGGTTAATGCAGTAGATTTGTTGGCAAAGAGCAAAGTGGCAGAGATGCAACAATATAGCCAAACTGGAGGCTAAGCTCTTTCAACTCAGTACTGGCGTAACCAGTCAGGAGGAGAAGGAAACCACACTCACTACAATTCCAGTCTCACATAGACCTACCAGGACAGCAAACCAAACACATAAACACACAAAAACATACTCTGAGGCTCTAAATAAAAATCTGCCTAAGCAGCAGAGACCTCCAAAGCAGACACCCAAGCAACCGCTACCCCAAAACAAAACACATGCAACACATAGCTCACAAAGCCAGTGTGCCGAACAGTCACAGCCCTTAAGGCTAAAAAACACACCTGATAAACTTGTAATAAGTGACTCTATCATCAGGCACACTGACGTTCCGCTCACCAGGCTGAACAATGGTCATGGTGAGCTGCCTGTCGGGCGCTAAGATCCGCCACATAACACAAGCACTCAGGTCACTCCAATGCAAGTACAAATATGACTCAGTCATTGTCCATGCTGGTGTGAATGACCTGAGATGTACCTCCCTGGACTACATGAAAAGAGACATAGAGGAGCTCTCTGAGCATGTAGCCGAGGCCGGTATGACCATGACCTTGAGTAGCATCTTACCCTCACCAAGAATGATGCCACAATATGAAGACAAGATGATCAATTTCAACAATTGGCTTAAGTATTGGTGTCATTCAAAGGGGATCCAATGCCTGTCAGCCTGGGATGACATGCTTGACAAGCCACGATGCTTCGCTAGGGACGGCTTGCACCTGTCACCCCTGGGATTTCGGATATTGGCAAAGGCTCTTGCTACCCCCATAGTGCCTTTTTTAGGCAAGGCTCAAAAGACAAACCCACCTCCATAGGTATCACAAGGGATAAGAAACTAAGAGTAATGCTACTCAATGCCAGAAATCTAAACCTCAAGATGCATGCACTCGAAACTCTCCTTAGCTATCTGTGCAGTAACAGAAACCTGGTTCAAGGCTCCCGAGAACACCACAGCACTACCAGGTTATACCTCATACCATGCTTTTTGGCCCCAAAACATGGACCGAACTACAAAAGGAGGGGGAGTATCAATATTCGTCAAAGATACCCACACCTCCAGGTTGGTGGCACAGCACGAAGCATCAGAGACTATCCATGTGCAACTAACAGTGGGAAAAACTGCCTTCCAGTTTATAGCCTGCTACAGACCACCCTCCCAAACCCAGGAACCCCACTCGGCCTTCCTGAGAACACTGGAAAATATGAAGGTCTCTCCAAATACCATTATATTGGGCGATTTCAACTACCCAAACATAGACTGGGAGCATTACTCTAGGTCCAACACCCTAGCCCAAAGGTTCTTAGAATTTATAAACTCAAATGTTATGGAACAACTTGTTACCACTCCCACAAGAGGCAAAAACATACTGGACCTGATCATCACCAACATGGGGACTCTATGCTCCAGACCAGAAGTGTATCCCTCACTGGTAAGATCAGACCATAAACTAATCTCACTGGATATTCACATCCCGACCCCACCCCCTGCCCAGAAAACCACAGTGAAAAACTTCTCTAAAGCAAATTTCACACTCCTCAAAACCGAGGTGGAATCCTTCAAAGCCCCCGGACCTGTGGAAAATACAGGCCCAGACTGCAGAATCCTTTATAAACGCATTCTATGAACACCTTCAGGAATGCATGGATCATTCAATCCTAAATAAAACCAAGACCCAATCCTCCAAAGGCAGATGTCCTGTCTGGTGGACCCCAGCCATAAACAAACTATACAATAAAAGGAGGAAGCTACTACATGATAGAGCAAAATCCCAAAAAGGGAAAGCATCTCTGATCAGTATTAGCAAAAAACTACGGGTACTCATAAAATCATTTAAGGCCAGCTTCGAGAGAAAAATTGCGTAGGACACTAAGGATAATCACAAGGCTTTCTTCAGTTATGTTAGGAACCTGGGTGGGAATTCCCAGATATGCTCAGAATTAGTCCAAAATGACAAAAAATACACTGAACCCACAGACATTGCCAACATCCTAGCTGTCAGGTTCAGTGCAAACTTCTCCCCACCCTCCGCCAAATGGGCAAATATCTATCCCAGCAGTGTGCTGCCCCCCTGACATCTCAGATGCTCAGGAAAGAGCCACCCTCTCCAAAGCAAAAAATACAGCATCAATGGGACCAGACGGTGTCCCGGGCTGCGTTCTACATGAACTTCAAGAAGAGCTAAGCCCAAACATAAAACTACTGTTCAATCTCAGCCTTACTACAGGATATGTACCCAAAGAGTGGCGTACAGCAACAGTGGTCCCTCTCCACAAAGGTGGTGCCTCAACGGATCCTGGAAACTATCGCCCCATAAGCCTGACTAGCTTGGTCGGCAAAGCTATGGAAAGGATCATCATGGACCTCATAAATAAAGATATTGGGGACCTACATACACTGGATCCTACCCAGTTTGGCTTTGTTAAGGTCAGATCCTGCCTCTTAAACCTGGTCGATTTCTTTGAAACAGTCACCAAGGCCATTGACGAGGGGAAGGTGTTCCACACAGCCTACCTGGAACTCGCAAAAGCCTTCGATACAATACCCCACTCAGGCATTATAGATAAGCTCACCAGCTTAAATATAAACCCCTATGTCACTAGATGGGTTGCAAACTGGCTCAAGGACAGAACCCACATGGTTAGAATTGCTGGAGCCATGTCAGACTCCAAACCAGTTACAAGTGGCATCCCACAAGGCTCAGTCCTGGGACCTCTCTTGTTCAGTATATATTTCTCAGAGGTACAGGCCAACATGGAAGGACTGTGGCTGACTAAGTTCGCAGATGACTGCAAACTGGGTACCATAATCGACTCTCCAGATGACACAAACATCCTCCAAAAGGGCCTCATAGAAACAGACAACTGGTGCCAGAGCATGGCCTCAAGCTAAACGCCAAAAAGTGTATAGTCATCCCCTTTGGCAAAACAAAGTGCCCACAAATTACCACATAGGTGGTAATCCATTAAGTACAGAAGAAGTAATTAGGGACCTGGGGACCCAAGTTGATAGCAATCTCTCATTTGACAACCATGTGGCCAAAGTGGTTAGAAAAACATTTTATATAGCCCACCTAATCATGAAGGGATTCACATCTAGATCAGGGGAGGTCATCGTGCCTCTTTACTCATCCCTCATCAGGCCCATAATTGAGTACAATGCCCCTTTTGGGATGTACCTTACCAGACACCTGCAGCAACTGGAAAAACCCCTAAAGTACCTCACCAAGATGTTCAAAGGGCTCAAACAGATGCCATATGCTGCCCGGTTAAAGAAACTCCAGCTCTACTCAGTGGCATACCGCCTGCTCAGAGGCGATCTGTGCCTGACGTATAAAGCCATGTCCAACCCGGAATTAATGGACATGCTGCACCTCAGAAAATCCAAATCCCATCAAGCTACGTGCCTGAGAGACTTGAACCTCAGCACTGAAATAAATAGGACATGCTGGAGGGACAGATTCATAACCCAGAGGCTCCCTTCACTCTGGAATAAAATCACAGTCCAGGTTAGGCAGAGTCCCTCATTGACTCTCTTCAAGAGGAATCTTGATGAGTGGATGGGAGATCGTAGGTTTACCCCGGGTATCACTTCTGTGTCACTGTTCGACAGAGGCACAGTATACTAACCTCGAAAAAGGGCATAGCAAAATTAATTTAAAATGGGTGGCGAAAGCCAAACACACTCTGGCTAGGCTTATAAATGCCCTAGGGCAGATAGCCTAGTATGAACCTATGAACCTAAGTATTTTGTACTGCCGTGATAAGTGGCAAGCCCACAGAGCTCAAAGTAGACCCTGGTTCAAAGTGTAATGTTATGTCAGCAGAAACATTGCAAAGTGAGAACTGGTGAGCAACTTAATTTGGCCAACTGTGCAAAGCTTGTTGCTTATGGAGGTGAAGAGATTCAAACAGAAGGCTCAGTAGTGCTTTCATGCTATTTGGCTGGAAACAGTTACAGCTTGCAGTTTTATGTAGTCAGAAGAACTGTGCGGTTATTATTCGGTCTCAGAGACAGTTTGACAATGAAACTGCTTTCTCTTCCTAAAGAAGTCCCTCATTTAAGTACATGTCACAGTTCCAGCTTTACTGATGCTATTTTCTCAGAGTATGCTGATGTTTTTGTCAACAAGCTATGCAAACTTCCAGTTGTGTACTCCATGAAGGCAGACCCAGAGGTCAGTCCAGTGGTCAGACCAGCAAGGAGTGTTCCAATAACTTTGCAGGACAAAATAGTGCAGCAAGGTGAGATTTGTCCAGTCACAACTGAGTGGGTGTCTTCCATGGTAGCTGCTCATAAGAAACATTCAGATGAAATCAGAATATGCATTGACCCAAGAGACTTGAAGAAGACATTAAATACCTCATCATCCTTAGAGTACAGTCAAGGAGATTGCCACTCTCATGCCAGATACCACTGTTTTTCCTGTCTTAGATGCTAAGAGTTCATTTTGGCAGGTAATGCTGGATCGCAAATCTTCACTTCTGACTACATTCAGTACACTATTTGGTAGACAGAGATTCCTCAGGATGCCTTTGGAATAAATTCTGCCAGAGAACTCTTTCAGTGTTCAATGGAACAAATTTCCTCAGGCTACCCATGTGCAATAATAGTTGATGATTTACTGGTTGGAGGCAATGGTGAGGCAGGGCATGATAGAAACCTCAGGAAAGTTCTGGACAGAGGACATGCAGTGAATTTAAAGCTCTGTCCTCTGAAATGTAATTTCAGACTACCAGAAGTTACTTTTCTAGGTCATTTATTTACCAGTACAGGCTTACAATCAGATCCTTCTAAACAAGCAGCCATTCTTGAGATGCCAGCTCCAGACAATGTCCAAGCCCTACAGTATTTTCATGGTATAGTTAACTATTTGGGCAAATTTATCTGTGACTTTAGTGAGTTATCAGCACCTTTAAGAGAGCTGATACACAAAAATATTGCCTGGTTATGGTTAGAAGAACACCAGAGAGCTTGATAACCTCAAACAGCAAATTGCCAACCCGCCTACATTGAGATATTATGAAGTCCACAAACCAGTAGTTCTTTCCTGTGATGCTTCAAAGTTTGGTCTTGGTGCAGTTATTCTTCAAGAGGGCAGATCTGTTGCCTATGCATCTAGAACTCTTACCCAAACTGAAATGCAGTATGCTCAAATTGAAAAGGAACTTTTGGCAAATGTGTTCGCATGTTCAGAGTCCCATGATTATATCTGTGGCTGAGCTATTCAGATAGAAACTGACCATCAACCTCTAGTCACTATTTTAAAGAAGCCTATGCATTCAGCTCCAGCAAGACTAGTATAATTTCAAAATGGTCTATACAAAAGCCAAACTTCTTTATCTGGCAGATACCTTATCCAGATCACTCAGAAATACCACGGAACAGCTTGATGCAGAGAATTTTGACTTTGATGCCATGGAAATGCACAATTTTTCTACCATGAGACTTGATGAGCTAAAATATCATACAGTGACTCATCCAAGTTTGCAAAAGCTCAACCACTTCAGCAATATAGGATGGCCATCAAAGCGATCTTGTGTACCACCAGAAGTACAACTTTTCTTTCCATACAGAGATGAGATGCTGATAGAAGATGGTATCATTTTTCAAAGGTCCAACAGTTATTGCTCCTGCTTCCTTGCAACATGAATACATTCAGATTTTGCATTTTGGCCACCCAGGTTCTGATTCTACTAAAAGAAGAGCAAGAGGACTAGTATTTTACTTTCTCTATCGAAAGACATTTATAAAGTGCTTTCTTCTTGTTCAGTATGCAACAGTACTAAACCACATTTGCAAAAACAGCCACTTCAGCTAAGACAAATTCTTGAACTACCTTGGTCAACAGTAGCAAGTGACATATTTGAGTGGAACAATCAGCATTACTTAGTGTTGTCAGACTCTTATTCTAACTGGTTTGAGATCGATTTGCTGCCTAACCTAACATCCAGTGCTGTTATTGCTAAGATGAAACATCATTTTTCAGTCCATGGTAGTCCACACAAAGTTATTCTGACAACAGTACTCAGTTTATCAGTCAGTTGTTTCAGTGATTTGCAAAAGAGTGGGGCTTTATCCATGTTACTAGAAGCCCTGAATACCCACAGTCAAATGGCCTTGCAGAACGTGCAGTACAGAGTGCAAAGCAATTACTAGAGAGGTCCAAGTGTGAAAATGCCAATATCTTCTTGAATTTATCTAATCTCAGATATATACCCCATGACAACCTACTAGGCTTACCTGCTGAAAGACTTCTATCTAGGCAAACCAAAACAACCTTTCCTATTAGTTCTAGTTTGTTGGTGCCTAATGCCAAAAACTGCAGAGCAATCAAAGTCCAACTTTTAAAGAAGCATTCTTCTCAGAAGTCCAGCTATGATAAAACCAGCAGATTTCTTTGTCCATTAAAAGAAGGAGAGACAGTGAGGATGCAAACAGCAAAAGGCTTTGATTGAATTGGTCAAGTGAGAGGTATATGTGCCGAGCCGAGATCCTACTTAGAGGAATCCGAGCTGAGATCCTACTTAGTGGAATCTGAGGGTACAGAATACAGAAGAAACCACAGACATCTTCCTGTATCAGAAATGATATTGCAGCATCATACCTGTGATACAGACTCTAGATCTCAGAGCAACCCTGACAATGTTCATACCGAAAAATATGTCTCAGTATCCATTCCCATTCCTGATGATGTCCCTCTTGTCCCCAAATTTGAACATTCCTTGAAGACAGTCCCCGTTGCCAGATCCAATTCTGACTTTTATGTTACACAATCAGGTCATATTTCAGACCTAGTATAAAATACACAGCAACCTGGACATGATTGTTTGGGTCTATATTAGAAGATCAAAATGACTTAAGAGCGAACACTCTTTTATCGAAATGTAAAGCCCAAAGTCTGAAAACAGTGAAGTTATAGAACACTGATTTATTTCACAGGGAAAAAATTGCTGGGCCGTTCTCAGGGCTTTGCTGTTTTCTTCACTGTGGTGGGATCTTGGAGTTGGTATATTTAAGTAGGGGGGACTTTATTTTGTCTTTATAATTTTATTTGCTCTTTTCAAACTTTGTGTTTTGCGTGTCGATGAAAGAGTGTTCGCTCTTAAGTCGCTTCACTTTTCTAATATAGACCCGATTGTTTTATATGTGTCTAATTTTGTATGATTGCATGTCAGAGAATTAGTTCTGTATAATTGCATGTCAAAAGATAATTTCTGTAAATTGCATGTCATTGAATACTGGCATTTCATGTATGGACTATTTCTCAAAGAGAGAGGATGTAGATCAGAGAGTGTGTATGTACCTTTAAGAAGCATTTCCAGATGTAGCATGTGCATATAAATAGTGAGCACGTGCAGGCAGCAGTGCCATTTTGAGAGAACAGCCAGAGTGTTAACATGTATGAGTGTGCTAGTCATTCTGTTTATAAGTTTATTTTTGTTTAAGCTGCAAAGCCTTAAACCTGATGCATTTGTGTGTAATAAATCTGCTTGAGCTGAACTCACAACCGCTTGTCTGTTTTATCCTGATTGGATGAGCGACATAATTCAAACACTTCTACAACTGAGAGGAAAAACTTGGTCAAATCGGAAAGAAAACCCCACCATTCAATCTTATTCTCACTTCAACACACCAAAATCTCACCAAATAACGTATCTACAGGTGTAAGAAAGCATATTACAGCTCTAGGCAGCATTCCCTCCCGAACAAACTGAAAAATGTCTGGCATGAAATAAACTTACTCCAGAATCCAAGACTCAAGAAAACACTCCCTCTAAAGTCCTAAACTGCAATAACACCAATCTGATAACTGTAGACTTTCTTCATGAATTCAGGAGACTACTAAACATCTCCACTCCCTCTAACCTCCATTCCCCATCACCAACTTCCCCTGCTTGGCCCCTACTTCCACTTTAAACCCATCAAACCCAAAGAAATTGAACTGCTTAGGCAAATTCTACCTGTGGTTCATCTATCTATAAAAAGACTTCATAACCATTCACCCTGCTATTACTTTTTACTTCTGTCTAATGTCCAACATCTGGAAAAAAAAGCCTTAATAACACCTGTTCTTAAACAAAAGAAATCATAAAATCCCTCCCACTTTCAACCTATTTCTGTACTCCACACAACTGAAAAATTGTATAAAACCATAATCCTCAGTCAAATGACAGACTATATTCATCAGTATCACCTTAGCTCAAAAAAGCAACATTGGTTTGGAGGTGGACACAGTGGCATAACACTTTCTGGACCTCAACTGATGAAATCCCAAGCAACATGGACAAAAGAAATTTTACTGGGACACTCTTCATAGATTTAACAACATGACAAACTAATAGAAATAGGCATTAGTGAAGACACCCTATCCTGGATTAAAGACTTCATACAGGTCCTTAAAAGTGAACTTAGGAACCTCCCACTCTAATGTAGAAATACTGCATAAAGGTGTCCCTCAAGGATCCATCCTTGCACCACTTCTGTTTTCCACATTAATCAACGCCCGTGCGACTTTCTGTAGATTCCAATTGCATTATATGCAGCTGATAATGTCACCTTCAGATTCAACCAGTGACAGCCTAGGATACAAACTCAAGTCTAAAAAGACCTACAGTTACCCAATCAATGTTTTTTATAGCACAAGCCTATTATTTGTCTATTCTGAAACAAATTCAGTGATATTCTACACACATCAAAGGCTTGCCAAAGCTCCTAAGGCACTTGACATCATAACTATAAACAATGCTGCCATATAAACCACCATGCCATTCAAATACTTGGGAATCTGGCTTGACCCAACTCTTAATTTTCAGAATAACCTTAAAAAAACAAAAAAAGCAAGAAAATTAACATGCAACTTTTCTGGGACAGAAGAAGATCCACCTATATAACAGCCACAGCTAAATAATTGTACTTACCCAACTAGACCAGGAACTGTCCAACACTGCCACAGCATCAAAGAAAAATACAACTACCCTACAAATAATTTTCAGTAAAATGTGGCATTTCATCACAAACTCATATCACCAAGAACACCACTGAACAACTCTCTCTAAAGCCAGATGGCTGCCTGTCAAGCAAAGGTCTGTCCTTCTGCTGGCCTCCCTGCTCTACATATCCCTTACTCGTAGCTCATTATCACCTCTAACACACACACTCTTTCCTAAAACCTCATCATACAACCTAAGATGACTTTAATAATCCACCCCCGATCTGGTAATGGCTGCAACTGAACTACATTTCACCAATCATGCTTTCTCCATACTAGTCAGTAAACACTGGGAATCACTACTCCCCTGTCTAACAGAACTCCCGTCACACACAGAGTGTAGAACTGAACTTAAGAAACACCCAGTTACATAAACTTCATTCCAGTGTCACCAATCTCATCACATCATCTAAATCTCATCACCTTTCCTGTCTCTAGTCACTTTTTAAGTCCAGTTATTCATCCCAGCAACTCTGCTGAAATCTTGACTCACTCTTAAATATTCCTTATCCCATCTCTTTTTACCCATTTCTGTTGTCTGTACTTTTCTATTAGCTTAATTAAACTAGTTAATTAAGCTAATCTGAAATAATGAACAGAAACAGTATCCAGACCGATAACCTACGGATTACTTGTTCTCGTATCCAACTTGCATCTAACTTGCTTTTCAAATTATCATGTGTAAAGTTTGTTGAAATCTCATCTTTTGTATAAATGTGTAGCTCTTCATCTCTGTATTACACTGCATATGACTTAATCTCTTCTTTCCATTTTTATGTGCTCAGCCAGGCTGTGCATGTAAATTTTCCTTTCAGATAAGTGCACTACCCATATAAGCAAATGTAAAATAAGGTTTATATATATATATATATATATATATATATATATATATATATATATATCAATGTTTTATTTTATGTATGTAATGCATTTCCCTGTATTCTGGGTTGTTCCTGAAAAGGGTCCACTTTGGCCAACTTTACTTACCAATTTAAGTTGTTAATAAATACATTAAGAATATAAAAGGGTCTGTGAGGGTGGGACTGTCTGGAGCACTGAATGTATGCAAGGTTAGGAAGCTGACCTTATGGACAGAGGTGTCTTATAAATGCCTGGATCTCAATGTCCTGTTCAGATACAGGAGATCGTTATTCTTTTGGGAAAGCTTGGCTAGGCTTAGAAAGTTCCCCTGGGTCATTAGCCTAGTAACAATCTATGAATCTACGAATGCAGCCCATTTAAAAGTTGGAGAGGTAAAGTAAATAGGCATGGCTGGTAAGTACTTTTATCCAGAAATCAGGAGTAAAGGAAAAAGCAGCATATCCTGTGATTGTGGCAGAAACAGCATCTAGAGTGGAATGCAAATTTCATTGCTGCTATGATGGATGAGAAGTGGTCCTGTAAACTGTATCTCCAGTGCTGAAGATAAAAAGAAGCATTTTGGTAAGTTTGAAAGAAAGTGCATTTCCCTTAATGTAGTTAATAACATTTAGCTTGAAATATAGCTTTTGCTGGCTGGAAATTATGTGGAGAAGTAATGGTCCAATCAGAAATGTCATTATGAAGTGATAAAAGCATGCCCATTTCATAAAGAAAAAAGGGCTTTGAAGGAAGTGGAAAGTGAATATGGGAGTGAAATACACACAGTAGGATATGGGTTTAAAGCCTTCTGTAAAGAAAGACACTTCAAAAATCCCCAATTTTACAGCTTTATCATTCAATAAGTATGCATTTTCCACATGCTAAAAGTTATGGCCAAACTGCCTTCATGAAGAGAATTAATCCCTGAAAGTTAAAAGAGACTGCATGAGGTAACTTTGAAGCCATTTATTTATCTGTTTGCTAAATAGAAAGGAGCACTGATCTGCATGGCCTTTCTTCAGACTCATTCCAGGAGCACTTCTTGGTTATCTGAATTATTCAGAGGCACAAAGTAGGCAAGCAGAGGCTGAGGGAATTAAACCCCACATTACATGAAGCAGATTGTTAGCAGTTCATAGCCTTAAACCTCTGTGCTAACTACTAAATTGTCACATGCAAAAAGCCAGATTACGATAGGGATCAGAAATTCAGTGTATCTATTTATTGCTTGATTAAGTGATTTTCTGTTGAGCAGATTGTATGGCAAATCCATATGGACTCTTTTCAGCTATGCTGCTAGTATGTCGAGATGAAGGCATATTACACAAGTTTCACATACCTCAGTCATATGCATCATAAATTTCAAAAACATATTAGTACAAAACTGTTTTTATAAAACTCTCTGTCATTCCTAAATTAAAGAGACATTCGTCAAAATATAACACATAGTGTGTCTGCACAGATGTATTACAAATGGTTAGATTGGGTGATCTACTTAAATTACTCTAGCAATCTAGCATCAGGTATGCTTATGTATGAAATACTAACAGTTTCTGAGGCGTCCTTTGAAGTTATCTTGCATACGCGTAGAATTTCAAATATATATCAATGTGGAATTACAGCAGTGGGTAAATAGTTTGTTACCCATTGTGTTTATATCATGAACATGTTGCAGAGGGATTATTTCTACTCCCAGTTAACAAATTTAAATAAATATAACTATACATTAGAGGACACACTACAGCAAGTAGGATTGGAAAAAAAAATTACTGTTAAATTTGGATTTAAAATCTTCCTAGTGATATAGTCATTGCTATTAACTACATGCTTGTGCATGCTAGTAGGTGAGTATGGAATGAGCTGTGGATTTGATGCTAAAGTATTTATATAAGCATGCCCATGGTAGTTACTGCCAGCACTTAGAGCATATTTATCTGTTGCTTCGCTGTAAATGTCTTAAAGTGAGATGGGATAATATGTATCTGCTGCTTTGCTGTTATTTAATAAGCATCATGAGAAAGGATATCAGAAGCATAAGTAATATGGGGTGAAGGGGCAGTTGTCTAGTGAATAAGGTGTTAGGGGGCATGGTTGGGAGATGCTGATCGATCAATAGTGGTACCAGCATTCAAATGCCAATATATCAGTGAAGATACTGCTTTTCATTTGATTCATTTGCTGTTAGGACATGAAGCGCTTGCTTTAGCAATTCATGTGTGTGTGTGTGTGTGTGTGTGTGTGTGTGTGTGTGTGTGTGTGTGTGTGTGTATTAAAAAGTAGCAAGCTGCTTGCTGCATGCTTTAAAAGTAGAAGCCCTTGTTTTTTTGTTGCCATTGTTGCTCTTGTTGTTGAGGGTCACCAGATTGTGGACTGGCACTGGGTACTGGATGAGCCCACTACTACTCTCAAGGGTTTTTCCTTGTTTGATATTTTCTGGGAGAAAGTGAGAGGAGTGCTTTATCAACTTTATATGTTTTAAGTTTGTGTGCTCTATCGCTTGTATTTGGATGATGGACTGAGTGAAAATGGCTGCTGTTTTCTGTGGGGATGAAATTTAGAGGCTAAGGCAGGGACATAGCCAATGTGCTATAACCTGAAGATTATGGTGCACAAAACTTTATCTACACAGACTTTAGCTGACTAACATTTTGCCTGTACAAATGTTTTGCAGAGACTTTGACTCATTAAACTGCATGGAAGCCTTGCCTTCTTGGCTAATTCAAAACCAGGTGAAACCTAGTACTTCCAAAACTTTTGTCATGACAATTCATGCAGCTTTGAGGGAATCTTCTGCTCCTCTTCTTCCTGACTTCATCACATATCATAGTAATAAGCCTGGAGTTTTTGATAAAATGTGTAACATTGGTATCATTTTATATTCTCAGCTAACACTTTGGAACTAGATGTCATCCATGGTGAAATCTTCATGGGTACATTTGTGAAATATTTCAAAGATTAAGCACCTGCTATTTCAAGCCAATTTGTTTATGGTTTATGCATCTCTCTCTATGAAGTTTGACTGCTGCAGTGCCCTCTACCTGGAACTGCTATCACTGAACTAGAGCCAATATAGATGGTGCAGAATTCCGGTGCAAGGCTGTTGACTGGTACAACACTTTATCAGCACATTATGCCTCTTCTGAGCAGCCTGCATAGGCTTTGTGTGCATTACAGGATCATAAAAGAATTTTATTGTTAGCATATTTGTCTACATATGACCTGGGTCCCTCTCACCTGAAGAAGCTGGTGGTGCCCTGCAGCACTACCTGAGTTTTATGCTGTGCTACTCGGGGGATGCTGGCAGTCCCACAGGTACATCTTGAAACTTCAGGAATCCCATTTTTTTAATCAGGCTAAAACATTGCCTTTGGTTATGCCTATCTCTTTCTGCCTTCTGGAGGGTAATTAAAATGTACCTTTTTTAAAAATACTTTTGACAAAGAGGAGTGACTATGCTTGTTTAATTTCTGCTTATTACAATTAAAGCACCTAAATAAAAGTTTAAGTTGAACTATGTTCTGCTTTCCATCTGCTTCAGTGGAGTATGCAGCAGAGTGTATGTTCTAGAAAACAAATTCATTTGGGCTAGATCAGATTCTGAAATTGTGCCTGAACAGCTGAGGTAGGGGTTATACAAAATCTCTCTTGTAAGTAAGACTAAGGCCTGTCTGTGGCTGCTGTAAGCAAATCCTGACATTCAAGGTTAGCTCTTTTGAAAATTGTTATCATTTTAAACAGTTATATCAGTTTCTGAACAGAAATGGTGTGAACATCACTTTAGTTGTTATGCACCAGGTTTCCATTTTCTGATTGCTTTCTCATTTAGATCATTTTTTGAACGGAGGCATAAAACATGTTCCACCCTTTGGTTATTTGAACTGTATACTTAACTGCTCAATAATTCCATCATTATGCAAAAGCATTTGAACTATTCTGGACATTTAAAGCAGTGCATTTCTAAATATTTTGTTTTTGTTCTTTGATGATGATGATGATGATGATGATGATGATGATTATTATTATTACTATTACTGGCACTGTGGTGGTAGTGCTGCGGTAGCATTGTCGCCTCACAGTTAGACGGTGCACGTTCGATTCTCAGTTAGAGTGTCTTCTGTGTGGCGACATGCATCAATGGGTGTTCCTTCGTTGAAGGTTGTGCGTTAGGCCCGGCAAGCCAGCACATAAAAATCTACTGCCAATCATTAGCGGACCGGAGTTCCGCTGTGGCGACCCCTAACCGGGAAAAGCCGAAAGACATATTATTACTATTAGCATTTACTTGATACAGACTTTACTACAACATGCTAAAGAAAAAAAAAAGAACAGCTGAAACTTCACAAATTTAAAGGTTCAGCTGTTAGTGAGAGATAAAGAAAAATGGTATGTTTATGAGGTGGGAATGTGAAAGAACACATATTACATTTCTGAAATAAACCACATGGGTCTGTTCTCACCTGTTTGTTGCTTGGGTCTCACACTTCAGTTTCAAAGAATATGATCCTTATTTAGTCTCACTCCAGGAACATTCTTTTAATTTTTCAAAGGCTAATAGGAAAGGTTAATAAAGATAATGCAGCTGGAAAAGACATTTGGGGAAAAATCTGCTGGAAATCATCTTTTTTTTTTCGGTTAGGACTAGGGGGCAACACTTTGCTCAGTAATTAGGAATTTTTACTTTCTCCCTTGCATATGGTTTCTGCTACAATAACGCTGTGCAGAAGATATTTCCAATCATTAGAACAGGAAAGAGAAAAGTGACACAGAATAGAAGGGTGAAAGCACTTTACTGAAAAATAAGTCTGAATGATGTTCTTCAGGTTATAATGTAGGGCAGCAGGCTGTGAATGGTATAATGTCATAACCCACTAGCTGCCGGGTAATGTGAAGTGGCTCTTAAGTGTTTTTCTTTTTGTTTTCGATGCATTTTCTGTTCAGGTTCTGAGTGTGATTTTATATTATAACATCATATGATCATTCCCAACATGTTGTTAAAAATAATTTAAAAAGTCAGAAATGGGTGTAGATGGGGTAAGGAAACCAAAATAATATGCCAAACCTTTTTTTACAGCCTACTGCTGACCTCAGATTCACCCATATTCCTCCAAAGCCCTTTCTCTGTATCAGTTGCACCCAATGTATCCCTTTGCTGGGCAGGTGCTGTCCCTTTAGACAGAAAGGATGTCATGGTTGTCATGGGATATTCAACACCCCCCTTCTCAGAGAGGAGTGAGACAGCTGGGATCATCACAATATTTTCAAGCTGGCTTTATGTAAGCCCTGTGTCCCAAATCTGCATGTTAAAGTCATTGTCAGGCGTTAGTAATAAGGAGTGAGTTTGTGACTCGCCCCAGGTACTATCAAGTGGCCACATCTGCTCTGTCCTCCCATATTCCAGCCTTGTATCATTTCTCTTAGAGCCTTACTTGAGAGACAGAGGCCCTTTCATCCCACCAGGAAAGGCAAGCCAGACCTCACTGCCAGTACTATCCAATATCAAAGCTGCTAATCAATCTCAGGTCATCTGAATTAGAGTCAGGGCTTATCCCTTTATGCCACTGGGTTGGATTGCAGACCAACGTTGCTGAGGTACAAGTGTTAACTACATAAAATACTCCTGGGGCCTACAGGTTAGATACTGCAACATGCAGGAAAGCAATGCCTCTCAATTTCTTAGTGCACAAAATCTTGACAAGGCCTAAAACTATGGGGGATAAAGGCCCACAGATAGGGACAGATTTTAAACATTGCTCTTATAAACTTAGAAAGTTGCTAGAATAACAGGATTTGTGTTAGCATGCATTTTGTGAAAGATACAAAGTCTGAAACTCAAAGGTATGTCCTCAATGATTTGCCAGTAACCACAAATTTTATGAGGAATAGACCAAAAATATGAAGAAAAAGCTGGACATTCTGCAAAAATATGGACAATTGAGAGGCATGCAGAAAAGCCATGGTATCAAGTGAAAAGGGAAGACAGTGCAAGAGTTTATGGCAGAATGGTTTTACCATACACACAGCAGAATTTTCTTTTTTTTTTCTTTGCAAGCGTTGAGGAATAAAATATATACATATGTAACTGAAATACTGAACATGTGCATATTATTTTTTCAGCTGGGAAATTGTTCAAAATATTTTAAAAATAACCTCAAATCATTCCGGCACATTTATAAAGATGTATCATTGTTAATAAATAGAAGGTAGCACATTGGACACCTAAATTACTATAAAAAAAAAACAATCTAAAGCAATGTGCTAAGCCAAAGGAAGGAAGCTAACTCCATGGAGAAGAAAGTAAGTATGTACCCCATACTGAGCTCAGTGGCAGATTCAGGAATTTAGGGGGGGGAGGGTTAAGTCTGGAAAGTAAACCAGTGGGGTGGCAGGTGGTAAGTGGATGCTGGGAGTGGAAATAGTTACTTAAGATAAGTTGATTCACTCCATAGATCAAGGTGATTTAGGATTACTTGATTTGAAGAGATAGTTTGTACTATGCAGTCAAGGCTCAGATAGATAGATAGATAGATAGACAGACAGACAGATGGGTAGATAGATAGATATAGAAATATGTAACTCAAGTAACTCAACATAATTATCTGTTACTTGTGGAACGTATGAATGAAGCTACTGCTGTAGACAAATTGATTATTGATGATGCTGCACATAAAAATAATGTGTTTGATTATAACAAGAATTTAAAAAAAGTATAGAACATCAGGTTAACTATATAAGGGAAAGGAAGGAGAAGAAAATTGAATGTGATAGACAACAGTATAGAGATGGTTTGGTCTATCCCGACCCTCCCAAATCCCTGGTTTGGAGTAGAGGAGGGAACAATGTTTCTAGCATTAATTCTGGGAATGACAATAATGGCATGGAGGGAAATGAAGACATTCCCACACCTTTTTTAGAAGGGGACTTCCCACCTCTGAGGAGGTCAGAGAGGTTAAGGGAACATTACAACAGGGAAGAGGACCCTCAGGCGAACAGGGGCCGGGGTGGTTACAGGCCCCAATGGAGGAGAGGAGTATGGAGGGGGGGATTTCAGTAACTACATCCGTTAATGATGATGTTGGAGAGATTAATTGTAGAATTCTTCAGAACACCATTGGTGATTTTAAGGTGTTCAATTATTCATCATTGTAGAGTGAGGTCACGGATTGCGACTTGTTGGCTAGGGGTACGACTTTTGTACCAGTCAGTAATCATGACATGGTCAGAACTCTGGTAGATCTGAAGCAATATTGAATTTAAACCTATATTTTCATTCAGTGGAATATATCGGGACCCCTTACATATATCAAGCACTTTTAATCCCCCTTTGCACCCCTCTTTACATCTTTTCGAAAGGGTGTGTGAGATAGATATGAGAAGTATTCCTAGGTGAAAACCCCCTTTGAACTTGAGTGTAGCCTTGGAAAACTTAGAAGCAATGCGGAAGTGAGGTTTATTAAGCCTGATAAAGACAGGGGCATGGTCGCCATGGATCTGGATGAATATAATACAAGAATGAGGGGAATGTTAGGGAGTGTTTATTATAAGAAAATCTCACTAAATGAGTTGAATGGCTCATATCGTATTGTGAGGGAGCAGTTAAATGACTTGTTTATTGAAGGGTCACTGACTATAGAAGAACTAAATTATATGTTAGTGATGCACCCAAGAATCCCCACCATTTTTGGCTTGCCCAAAATCCAAAAGAGTTTCAGTTATCCCCCTATGCAGCCTATTGTGGATGGGCAGGGGTCCATTACATATCCGATAGCTACATTTTTGGATATTAAGCTGAAATCTTTGTTAATAGATGAGAATTACATGTGTAGGGATACTTGGGATTTTTTTGGATAGAATCAATAACCTTGATTTTTGTGAAACAGGTGTGTTTATCACTGTGGATGTGAAAGACCTATACACTGTGATACCCCATGACATTGGTTTAGAGTGTGCCTGTGATTTCATGCTATATAAAGGTGTGCCTCAGTACAGGATTGATGTGTATGAACAGCTTTTTGAGCTTGTATTGAAGAGCAATTGTATTTTATTTGAGAATGAATTTTACCTTCAAACTGATGGTGTGGCCATGGGTTCACCATGTGGGGACTTATTTGCTAACATTGTCATGACTGAATGGGAGAAGAAATTCCTACATGTGTCCCCATTTTTTTGTTATTGTCAGTTGTATGTTCGATACCTGGATGATATTTTTATCTTCTGGGATGGTCGCTTTGACCTAATCTCTGATTTTTTTATCTTACATTAATAGTTCTACCTCCTTTTTGAAGTTCACACATACTGTTGAAAGGAATGAAATTTCATACTTGGATGTGAAATTATTTAAAGACATGGGCTCCCAGTCCTTTACTGCTGAAATATTTAGAAAAGAGACTTATTCAAATAGTTTGTTACACTTCAGCAGTGCACATCCATTCAAACAGAAACAAGCGGTCATTAAGGGACAGTTTGTGAGGGCAGCCCACATGGTGTCCCTTTTTGAATCATTCTTGAATGAATGTGATGTTTGGAGGGACATGTTTTTGAGGAGAGGTTATTCCCCCTTATTGGTCCATGAGGTAATGATAGAGGTTATCAACAAAAGGGAAAGGGGTCATTTCAAGGCTATCTTATCCCAAGTAGGGAATGGGGCAATTAATGATATGTTGGAAATGGATATAGGAAATATAGGGGACCCCGTTATGGTATCATGTGCTAACACCAAATGAGAGTTCGACTTTAGGGCTGACAGAAACTTTAAGTTGGCGTTTATTACAACATTTAGTGCAGATAGTAGATTAATTTCTGATATTTTGCACAAGAATTGGGTGATTTTGTCCTCATGTGATGAGGTCAGGAACTGTATTAGTAATGCTCAAGTGGTGGTCTATAGGAAGGGTAGATGTTTGAAAAGCCTACTCGAGAACGGTAGAAGTGACCCTAGTGAAGATCTCATGAAAAAATGTGGGATATGTAAACAATGTGGTTTTATTATGGAGGGTTCATCAGTAACCATAAATGGGCTGACCTTTAGTTTCAGGTACAAGTGCACTTGTCAGTCAGAGAGGGTTGTCTATCGTGTTTTATGTGTACAATGCCCCTGCTTCTATGTAGGCAAAACTGAGAGGAAACTCAGGAATTGAATCTATGAGCATGTCAGGGACATTAAAATGAGGAATAAAGTGAATGCCTTAACCAGGCATTGTATGGAATATGAGGGACATTCCTTTAAGTTTGTTGTTATTGATGTGTTGAAAAAGGACCTGAGGGGGGTCCATGGCCTCTGCAGTTAGAAAGGTTGGAAGCATTCTGGCAGCTTAGAATGAATGCAACTGTTTGGCCAGGATTAAATGATATTTTTTCCTTGGCTTGTTTTTTGAAATTAAAGGCACTTGAAAGGTGACTGCCTTTCAAGTGTACTAACCTTCTTCCTTTTATATGAATGTTTCTATTATGGAAGTTTTTTAATATTTTTTAGTATGTATCTATTTATTCTTAGGGATGTTTTGACCTTTTATGTATGTATATATATATTTATATGTGCATTTTATAACTTACCTATTTTGAACTTGCATTGAGACTTGGTTTTATTGACTAAAAAAGATATATTTCTTTAGGGAAGTTTAAAAAGAAGTATTGTAGGTTGAAGGAGAAGGACATTAATTGTGTGATAATTTGTTAAGGTGTTAATTGGGTCAGGGTAATATATGGGGTGTTTCCTGTTTCATTTTGTATATTGATAAAGTCTCTGAACTGACAGAGATGAAAGCGCTTGTATCTACTGTGTTGCAATAAAGAAGCGTGGACTCTGACATCAAGGATTTTCTTTGTTTTGGAGTAACTGTATACTTATTCATCCATTTATTCCTGCTGGCTCCTAGTTTCAGTCCTTTTTGTGTAGATTTAACTCAAGTAGAAGATTATAAATCAAAATGAAAAGAGATGTTGATAATGAAACCGTGCGGGGTGGAATTTTGAAATAAGGAGATAGTAGGATTTTGTATGCAGGTTCTGAAGCACAAGAATAACCCCAAACAATGCATAATATTATATTTATAAAGTAGCAGAAAGTATTCTAAAAAATAAGTAAACACATGAAAAAAGGAGATTTTACAAATAAGGATGACTGCAAGCAGAGGTATTCTGGGTGCAGTATTGCCAAAGTTTTGTTCAGTGAGATTAAGTATCTTTAGATTCCAGTCCTTAGACAATGCATTCTGACATTCTCTTCACTTGTAACCAGTCTTTAATTTGTTTCTAGTGATTCATTTTAGACACAATTATTGGTCCTTTTTCTGGCTTGGTTCAAACTACCTTCCTGTCTATATTGTACTTTGATAACTAGAACTGAAGTCCATAAGTTTATTAATAAATATAATACATTTGGTCGGTGTTTTTCCCTAGTAAACAAAGAATAAATAAATAACTGTGCATTTAAGTATGGTGGAAATCAGCTGCTATTTATCCTTGTCCAAGTCATAATGAGATAAAAGCATTGTTTCCAAAGGTATTGTCTTTAGACAACAGTACATGATTCTATAGTGCTCCTTTCAAGAGATAGTCAGGTAGGACAGCATTCAAAATTAACAGTTTTTAATTGGGCATATGAGCATTTGATATCGGAAATAATTAAAATCAGTAATGTCAAATTACTTTTTTTAAGTTATGAATCAAGTTTTTGTGGGTTGTAAGAAAAATGTACTGCCAAATGTGATATGCTGTCAAGTGAGTATTGCTTTATCAGCAGAGAACTGCAATGAGCTGTGATACCTCACTGCTGGGCCAGTAATCAAGGAGTCTCAATCCTCACCACTGGCAACAGTGGGGGATGTACACTGGGAGGATAACAGGTACACACACAGTATTTCCAGATGCAGCTGTCTGCATCAAGTGCAGTTTCCCTTAAGAGCACACAGAGACCACAGTCAGTCTGGGGCTGGTTTCTCCCTCTTTCTTCAGATCCCCAGTAAGTCTCCCCCTGTCACATTTATAGAGTTGAGATCTCAGCTGAGTGGCCAAGCCAAGACCTCCAGCAGCCTCTCTGTGCAATCACTGTTTTGTGTCCCTGCCCAAGTAGCTCACACACACACACACACACACACACACACACACACACACACACACACACACACACACACACACACACACACACACCTGGGAAAAGATGGTACAGGTTTATTAGCTATGCCCCTATGCCCCCTTTTGCCCAGATTATAAGGTAGTTATCACTGCCACTAGCCAACTCCTTATCAGCTACTTTAAGGCCCTTAACAAAGGGTGTCCAATCTTACTGTGCAATATTAATACAAATGGTAGTTTGACAAAGAACAAGGCTATTAGGAGTGGCCCACACAGTGTCACCAAATAAATATGCAAGTAGTCTCAAAACTTAAATATCCCTAGACAGATCAGCCACAATGAACGTTTTACATATATTTAATAATTAATAATAAAAGAACAAGAAAATACTCAGTGTGTATTCACAGTGACATCAGAGTTCAAAATCACAGGAAATATTTAAAACAACATTGCAGGACAGTCTCAAATAATTGCTTATATGAAAAGTTTGGAGAAGTGTGACAGATATTTATTTATTTATTTATTTATTTATTTATTTATTTATTTTGTTTGTTTCCTGGCTAATGTCTGACTGGCATGAGGCCCATTTTCAGTGGATGCCCAGGGAGGAAAGCTCAATATATACAAATAAACACTATTAAACAATCAAACTGAACATGTATTAATCAACAATGTACAAAGCAAGTCAGTAAAGAAATTAGTTATACAACAATAATTGGCAAATAATTAAATTAACAAATTTAACAAAAAAATGGCACACAGAGACAAAAACTGGTCATATCAGTTAATAGTAAGAACAGTGTGATACAGTAATTGCAAGATAGAGAAATGCAGTCTACATAACAGTTAAAGATAAAGCAGTATATATGTATACATTGCTAACTGAAACTGAGTGTAGAATCAAGGTAGTTTTCAGCAGTTAATAGTTGTAGCTGTGAGATTGAGCTAGTTTAGGGTAATGTAAGTGAGTAGTAGGTAGCTTAACCAGGAGTATGGCAAGGGGCAGAGCCGGTGTTTTGCTAGATGTTCCTTAAGGAGGTTTTTAAACTCATGAATGCCGGGTTTTTTAGCCATAGGTTGAAGAAGAGTGTTCCACAGTTTGGCAATTTTTATGGGAAAAAAAGGGCGGTGTCCTGTGTGTTGTGGTGTTGGGTAATCTTTAACTATAGTTTATTTGAGGATCTTAGAGTTCTAGGATTGCTGTTGGGTTGGACTAGATTGGTGAGTGCCAGGCAGTTGTTAGGTTTGTGAATTATATTGTGGGCTATGGAGAGTTGGTTAAATATTAGAAGGTTAGGTAGTTCTAACCATTTATGTTGGGAAAGTACAGAGCAGTGGTGGGTTCTGTAAGGGTGGCCTGTGCCAAACTTGGCAATTTTGTTGTAGCATGATTCCAGATTATTTTGGTCAGATTTATGAATGTTTTAAATACTTGGGTGCCATAGAGGAGGGTGGAGAGTAGATGTGCAGGTAGTGGCTAGTCTGGCATTGTCTGTAAGGTAAGGTTTAATTCTGTAAAGGGTGCCAGGTTTGGAGTGGACTTTCTTGATGGTGAGGGAGGTGTGGGTGTCAAACCTTAAGTTATCATCGATTGTGACACCTAGAAGTTTGGCTTGGCTAGTGGGATCTATTTTGATTCCATTTGTGGAAATGATAGAAAGTAGAGTCAGACATGTTTTGAGTTTGTTGTAATTGAAGACAAATAATGTGGTTTTATTGGGGTTTAGTATGAGTTGATGGCTAGTGAGGTAGTTTTCTATGTTCAGGAAAGATTTTTGCATTTTTGTTTGTAGGTCTTGGGGGGTGGGGTCTGTGCAGATTAATGCAGAGTCATCAACGTATTGGACTATGGAGGCTAGTTAGGTTGAAGAGCTAAGGTTGTTAGTAATAATTATAAAGAGAAGGGGAACAAGTATGGATCCTTGGGGTACACCAACAGTGATGGGTAGAAGGGGGGAAATGGTGTTCTCCCGTTTGGTGGCTTGCTGATGATTAGAGAGATCGCTATGGAACCAGGACAAGACTGTTATGTTGAGGTCATGAGATGATAGTTTATTTAGTAGGATTTGCTGGGAGAGGCTTTTAACATGTCAAGGAATATGGAGGAGACCATTTGGCCTCTGTTTATAAGATCTTGAATGGTGTTTGATAAAGATAGCAGGGGAGTACTGGTACCATGTGTTGGCCTAAAGCCAAGTTGCATGGGGGAGAGGAGTTTGTGATTAAGGAGGTAGGCAAAGAGTTGGGAATGAATGCATTTTTCTAAGATTTTGGCTAGAGTGGAAAGTATGGCTATGGGACAGTAGTTAGCTAGATCCTTAGAGGGGCTGCCTTTGTGTAGGGGAATGATGTGGGATATTTTCCATAGATGGGGTACATATTGTTCAGAGATAGAACGGTTGATTAGGACTGATATGGGATAGGCAATTGAGGAGCCAGCAATTTTAAGAAATTTATTAAGTAAATTATCAGTTGCTAGACAGCAGGGTTTGAGTTCGGAAAGGAGAGATTTTATATATTTTATTTAGCTTGGGGTGAAAGAGAAGGAGATGGGGAAGCCAGAAGAGGGAATGGGTAGAGTGAGAGCTTGATTAGTTGGATTAACAAGAAGGGAAGTGATTGATTTAATGAAGTGGGTATTAAATTATGTAGCTATTGGGTCAGAAACCTTGAAGTTGGTAGGTGAGGGGTAGGGTATAGCCTGGGTTGAGAAGACTGTTAATGTTTTGACAAAATGTTCTGCGGTTAAATTGGTGGGTTTGCTGATCTGAAAGGAAATAGTTTTGCTTATCTATTTGTATCTGTCTCTTAGTCTGGTTACGTAGCTGCTGATATGTTGTGTGGTCTATGTTATTTTTGGTAGTGTGGTAAGTGGACCATACCCTGTCTCTTTGCTTCAGCAGTGCTAGGGTATCTTTAGATAGCCGAGATATGTGCCTAGTTTTTGCTCTTATTTTTCTTGTGGGTGCTAGATTGTTGAGTATTTTAAGAAGGGCATTGTTGAAGTAAAGGACTGCCTGATCAAGTGGGAGGTTTCTAAGAGATGACCAGTTACTTTGCTTTGTGTTGGTTTGTGTGTGAGCTCGTTTTCTGTACAGGAAGGCAGGTGAGTTGTCACTGAGGGAGTTTGGAAGACATCCTGCTAAATAACCTAGATTGGGTTTGTTAGTTAGTATCCAATCTAGTGTAGACTTTGTTTTAGAGTGTTTATCTAGCTGGGTTGGACAGGATATGGTTTGGGTAAAATTGAAGAGATTTAGGAAATTGGAAGGGCTGTCAGTGTTGAAGGAATGCCAATCCAGGTTAAAATCATCAGGATAATGGTTTCCTGGCTGAAATTAGTTGATGCCCAGGCGAGAAGGTTCTCAATTATAGGTAGGTTGTTGCTGTGGGGAGGTAGGTGGTTATGATAATAATAGATTTATTAGGGTTTATTATTAGGCGTGTTGTTAGGAGAGGGCCAGGGTTGGGGTGGATGTCAGCCTGGAGATTAATTTGTGTTATATTGTATAGAGTGAGATGTCTGAATTTATTGGTAAGTTTTATATATCTGTGAGTTGAAGGGCAAGTCCTATGTGTGGGTAAATGAAAGGTAGGAGGAGAAAGGTAGTTGTGTCATAGAGCTGTGAGTTAATGGCTGCATATGTGTGGGTGTGGCTGTTGGAGGAGGATAAAGGGAGGGTAGGTGATTGAAGGTGAATGACGGTGCATGAGTGGAGGGAGGTGCAGTTAAGCAAGAAGTATAGTAGGTGGAGTAGAAGAGTATTGGCTAGCAAGGAGTTAAGGTGAGCAATAGTGGATGGTTGAAAAGGTGTGGAATGGAGGTGAGGGGAAGGGTAAGGGTTTGAGACAGGTGTTGCATTGGCTGGAAGTAGAAGGGTTGTGTTTTATTTAGGTATAAATGTAGGGAAAGAGGAGGTGGGTGGGAATGGGGGTAGGGTAGGGGAGCAGAGTGAGCCTGGAGTGGGATACACCGGCCTGCAAGCAGCTGTGAATCTCAGAGACAAAACTGAGAAAAAAACTCTCTACAGGTATTGTTAAATTTGCAGGAAATAATATATGTTAACAGTTGACAGTGCTGCATGAGATAGCTTTGGTAGAATGGAAATCATATATAGTCCAGTGAACAAAACTCCAAAAGCTGAAATGGGAGTTTGTTTCCTAATTGGGGACTAGTGTGGAACACCTAGGTGAGTAAAGCCAGATGTTGATAATGTATGAAGTGAACCCTTGGTTTAGATAAGAGAGAACAGAGGCAGCAACTTCTTGGCCTTTAGCACACGTTCCTGAAGTGAGTTAGGTGCTAGTGATACAGAGACTAGGGAGAGAGATGCATACTCAGTGGGGGTGGAAGAAAGGTGGTGGTGATGGGGGGTTAGTGAACTGACAAATACTTGTGCATGCCACAGCCTAGATTCATTTGCACAAAAACAAAAGCTTTCAACACAAAGTGAGGAAGAAGCAATTGGGACACATACAAAAAGCTTGTGATGGTGTTTTTCTGTTTTTGTTGGTTTTCTCCTGTCCTTGGCTAGACAACAACCCTTGTATCGCTTTGAGTGTTAGTAGACAGAATGTCAGCCAAGTATATTCGGGGGGGGGTTGAGGTCAATTTTCTTTGTAGTTGACTACTGTAAAATAAAAGAGAGATGTAATAAAAATAAAATAGAGAGCTTAAGGTGGTAAAAAATTAAATCTCTAGAAGACAGAGCAATTAATGGAGGGGTAGTGAATATTAAGAGAAAGCAGAAAGAGTGAAATAGCATTAACAGTAAGCAAGAAAGCAGCAGTAATTAAATCACAGATTTATAAAGATATAAAAGATTATGAATGGATGTCTGATCATAATGTATTATTATTATTATTATTATTATTATTATTATTATTATTGTTATTATTATTATGTGTTCTTGATAGGGTGTGAGTCTGCATGTCTCCCTGGAGTCATGTGCTCTTTCTCCAGGTGCTCCAGTTTTCTCCCACATTCCAAAGACATGCAGTAGGTGGATTGGGCACTCTAAATTGCCAATAGTTGAAAGTGTGTGTGCGAGCGAGTGGTACAATTGAACTACCATATCACGGCTAGCCACCTGGCAGTGCAAACTTTGGCTCAAGATGTTTGTAACTGTGGGAGTGACACCCTGACCCCATGTACAAAATGGGAAAAGGTGTTGAGAATGAATAGATGGATAGATAGGGATGCCAAGATTGACCTCCAGAGCTTCATTCTTGAAATGAATTTCTTGGCATCCATCTCTCAAACACACATTAATACACTATGATCAGAGATCTGATCACAGTTTATTATATCACATGGAGATTTATCTGCTCCATGTACTACTAGTTACAGAAATGTAGAAAAGAAAACATGATGTGCTGTGCAGGCTTTGAAAACCAGTTAAGCAGTGGGGAAGTGGTTTATGTCCTTATGCATTTCTTTTGTAAGGGAAACACTTTGTTTTAAAACAGTTGCTGTAATGTAGTAGACAGCAGGCAGAAACAGAGTTGAAACAAATGTTCTGCTGCTGTTTACTGACCAGCACTGACAGGTTGTAATCGCATTCCCAGATATGATCTTAACAGTGCACAGGGGGCGATTAACCAAAGCACTCTTCTAAGCATTGCTGAGGTTGGGTCTTGTACTATGGAACAAATATGTTATTTAATTGTTATTGGAGTTTAACAACAGTACTCCATGCACTACAGAAAGATGTGTACAGCTAATAGAGTCCCAAAATTCCAACAACTCAAATGGGGATTCCTTATAATCTGGATGCATAGCTAAACTATGGAACAGCATTCTCTTCAACAAACAAAATTATCATCAAACTTTAAATTGCACCAGATTCTGCAACTGTACTGAATCTCCAGGATCCTAATACCCAAATATTTAATATTTCCTTTTTTTCTCTTCCCAAATGCCTTTTTCCTCTGCTGAAATGAGTGTATTACATTCCACCCATGAGAAGTGCATGTATTATTATTTGCCTCTCAGTTCACATATCATCATCAGTGTAGATGCATATTACCTTACTTTTATTGCCCCATTTCTCATGCGTTCTACTGCTTAGTAATGTTATCACATCTCTACTGATAATTTCTTGCTCTGGTGATAACTTGCTGCACTTTATGGCTGAGATTCAGTAAAGGGTCCACTGCTCATAGTGTTTGCCTACCACGGGTAAGTCAGTTACTGCAGAAATGAGAAAATGAGATTCAAGAGACAGCTATGACTGCAATGATATAGACCCCATTATTGCTTCATTGCTTCATTAGAAGCTTTGAGTCACTTTCTAGGTAACTCTGGCACTGTCAGACCTAATGATAGTAGTGTGCTTCCTAGTGATGAAAACAGTGCGTTGGTAAATGTATTCCCCTACACTCATAGACATGCACATTCAGGCACCCATGTAGACACACACACACAAACACACACACACACACACACACACACACACACACACACACACACACACACACACACACACACACATATATACACACACACAGACACACACACACACACACACACACACACATAGACTCCTAGACACACCCACAGACATACATGCACACACAAACATACTCCCAGATGTACACACACACACACACACACACACACACACACACACACACACACACACACTCTCTCTCTCTCTCTCTCTCTCTGTCTCGTGCAAACACACAAATGCATGCACACACAAACACACACACAACACACACACACACACACACACACACACACACACACACACACACACACACACACACACACACCAAAAAGCCCACCCACAGTTTTGATTCTCTTCCTAGCCCCCCTACTGCAATCACCCAGCTAGATACACGCATGCACATTCCTGCAGCTTCATCCATTCCCCTACAGACAGACATGCACACACACACACACACACACACACACACACACACACGCACACACACACACACACACATTAACACCCCCCAATTTGTATGTCTTTGTTAACTTAACTGCACTGCAAATACTTTCATAGTCATGCGTGGCCAACTGCTGTCTTTTGATGGTGTTCACTTTTTCAGACAACACTGAACTTTTACACTGCAGAGTGACTCTTTGCATGATATGCCTTGCTTATTCCATTTTAATGAATTTCATTAATTTTGTACACTGTCCTTTCTTTATAGTTTGTCTAAGCTTTGTTATATTGTACATCTACTTTTTCTTGGAGCTTTCCTTCCTTGGCCTCCACTGAAAGTGGACAGTGTAACACAACTAGACTTTCTTGGTAATCTAAAGCAAACAAATAAATATGACAGTTAGTATAAAGAAAAAAGTCAATTATGTTATCATTCAGAGGAATATCTAGATTATAAATATGGAACTAAAAAAAGTATCAACATGTGTATCCATGCAGCCAAAAAATAACACCAGGAGACTGCAAAATTAGGCTCACGTAGTGCCAGGGGGAGTCTTTAGAATAAAAAAATGGTACTTGAACATTTTTATTTAAAAGACTCCCCATGGCACTATGTGAGCCTAATTTTGCAGTTTCCTAGATTATAAATATGTCACCTAGATGAGCAATTCCTCATGTCAAGGTGGTTCAGGAACGTAATTTTTCGTAGATTATCTCGAATCACTTCATTACAAGATTAGTTTATGTGAGAGCAGTTCTAGCCCCCAGTGTATCTTTTATCTTCCTAAAGCATTTATACTGAGCTAAGAACTTCTACTTCAAAACCGGTCTAATAGATTTAACAAAGAAAGTTGAGCTTGTCTGTGTATTACCTACTGTCATTTTGCTGTTATTCTAAACTTAATCCCAATTCATCAAAAACCCACGTAAGTATAGAAAGCCTTGTTCAGTTTTTCTTTTTTTATATCCTGCATTTCTTTTTACTTATCATCTTACATAGACATCAGACATATAGATGTTTCATATACTAAGCCTCTTGCTGAAACAACAGGTATCCCTAGTGAATTTTTTTGCATTGTTTGCATTTTGGTAAAATATACATAGATGTAACATATTTTTTTCTACACATTAACATGTTTAATTCTGTCTGTAATTGAGTTTAATGTCTATTGCCTTCTGTACCAAAGTATATAATTGCTTCTGCTGTGAAGAAATATCAACCCAATAGAATGAACGCAGATATTCAAATCTATTACATGCTTTTTATTCCTTTATTTTTAACAGCTTTTCCTCTTGAATGTCACAGTTGTAGAAGGCTGAGCAAGACAGTCTGTACTTCTTTATGGTGGACAACAATAATCTCAAACTCATTGTGGAGGATCTTTAAGTATTCCCAGGCCATATGTGAGAGATATTCTTTTCAGCCTGCCGAGGGTCTTCTCTATGATGTCATTCCAGTGGACAGAGCCTGTAGCACCTTTCATGGGTGGCAAGCAAGAGGCAATCTCACTAGATGCCCAGTCCTACTCAACCAGCTGCAGTCATTCAGAGGAAGTAGTAACTTGAATCTGAGATCCCTCAGTTTTGGTGCACTCCTCAATTTGTCATGGAGTCTGAACCCAGGAACTCTGCAAAATATCCTCATTTTTGCTGCTTGCTCCCCTATCTCATCCTTTTGATCACTACACAAAGCTTGTGACCACTTATGACCTTCATCACAGGACTCAGCTCCTGCTGGACACCCATGGTCCAGTACAATGCCTGCAGTGCTGCCACCAATGAGCCATCTCCCAGTAACATAGACTGAGACCAATGATCCATCTCCCAGTAATGTAGACTGGGATAGCTGCTCCTCTTAACTGTAAACAGGCAATTTACTGTTTTCTGGTAAAGTAGCATGAGCTCTTCTTTGGAGTTTTCATCCCATCCCATCCATTTGACACTCCAGAGTGCACCCAGGATCACACTCACTTGAGGGCACTAAAACAATGTCATCTCTAAATAACAGAGCTGCAACCTTCATGTTCCCAAACTAGATACTGTTCAAAACTTGGCTACAGCTTGATATAATGCCAGTAAAAAATGCATACAGGATTCAAGTCAAGATGCATCCTTGGAGGAGTCCTGTGCCCATCTTGAATAAATTTGACTTAACAGCAAGAATGTAGAAATAATGTTTGCTCCTCAAATACAGGCACTGAATTGCACATAGCTGTTTCTCCATAGCCCATAATCTTGTAGCATGTCCCACAAAGGATTTAAAGTACATAATCATATACCATCTGAGGGCCGTAAAATACAGGTAGACAGTATAAGTAAACTCCATTGATCTATCCAAAATCTGTACAGGGATAAAGAGCTAATTTACTGTTTCATAGCCTGGACAGAATCTGCATTGATCCCCCTGAATCATAGGCTTGATTGTCAGAGAATCTCCATTCCAGCACCCTGGCACAGGCTTTTCAAGGAAGGCTTATGAGTATAAGCCCCTTTATGGAAATAGGTCCCAACACAGCAGTGTGTCAATCCAGAGGTAAAGTCCTTGCTTTCAATGCAGTATTGAAAAGATAAATTACCAGTGAGAACTCAAAAACGCCTACACCCCTTTTCATCTGGATATCATCCATACACCCTTTTCATCTGGATATCACCCATTCCCACAGCCTTGCTTCGGCAGAGGTGTTTAATCACCTCAGTATCCTCTTATACAAAAATTGTATCAGTCTCATTTGTTACTGGTACTTCATCTCCAGAGAAGTATATATCTACCCAGTTCAGGAATCCCTGAAATAATTCCTTTCACTTCCTCCTGTCTCAAATCAAGGTTAGCATTTATTTACCCTTACTGAAAACATCCTGGGTAATGCCTTAGTGCACACTCCTGAGTTGCTGGATGGTCTACCAGAATGTTTTTTAGGCCTTGCTAAAGTCTACTAAAACCATGACCTTCACTTCAGTGACTGCCTTAGTCAATGCCTTTCTACCATATTGATAACTACTGGTCAAATCCAGAGATTCTACCTACCCCACCAGCATTGAGTGGAATGTCTTTTTCTTTAAATTTACTGCTTTTTTTCACTGCCAGTGTTCACCAATGGGGCTTACAGTTATTGCAATGACAAGCACCAATCAACTGAATCTGAACTAGATTAAGTACATAACAAGAGTGAAAGCATAACTAGGATGGGCAGATCGATGCAGCTGCCCTATGTGCACGGTGTTAGAGGGCATGAAAAGCAGATGTGAACTGTGTTGCAGTGCAATCCTGGTATTCAGAAATGAATCTTAATACCACATTTCCACTAATGTCAGTCAGCCATCAGCCCCTTCAATCTTGTAGCCCATTTTTCATCCATTCACCTCTGATCAGTGTGGCAGATGTGAGCCAACTTGCTGAATGAGTCATCATTCAGACAGTAATAGAAGGATTACTTATGTGCCTAGATGCTTTTCAAAATTCATGGCCTAGGAACTTGTTCATTTAAGCAGGAATCTCAATACTGTTCTCCTGCAGGTCCACTGTATCTGGTTACAATGCCAATCACTGTTTGTTGAGATCAACTGGACATTTCCAGCCAATATTTCACTGCATTACTCCACAGCTTTTTTGGAGGATCACTATGGTAGAGGGACTGACCTTTCCTTGAGATGGCTGAGCTAGCACTGACCATTGACGACTCAGTCATACCTCCCCCTTGCTCAGCTGGTACACTGATAATCCCGGCATTGCTGGTTTGTATTCTGGGCTTCATCCTTCCATGCCATTGAGCCAGAAGAAGTTGGTTATAATAATTGATGAATACGTAAGCAATAATACTTTCTGTGGCATGCATTCAATAAACATACTTCTCTGCTGTTTTCTTTATTGTGCCTGAATCTGTTCAGTTTGTGTACAGAAGGCATTTTCTGTAATTGGCAAGCAATTGCAAAACTGCAAAGAAACTGTCTAACACAGATAATGAAAATAGTTCCAGAATATTAAAAGCAGTCAAGCAAACAGCTCCAGAACATTCTCTGTGCAGTGGTTCAGTGGTTAGCATTGTTGCCTCACAGCAAGAGGTTCTCTAGTTTGATTCTTGGCTGGGGTGCCTTCTGTGTGGAGTATGCATGTCCTCCCTTTATTCATGTGAGTTTCCTCTGGGTGCTCTGGTTTTTTTCTACTTTCAAAAAACATGCATCAGGAGTGTTTCTTCCTGGGCTTCTGCTGAAATGGGCTCTGTCCCAGTTGGACTTTGCCGGTAAATAAACAATAAATTAATATGATTAAATGAAAATTGGAAATGTAGTGTTACATACAGTAGTCTATCAAAAGATGGCTACTTTAACTTTACACCTGCTGTTGTGAGAAGACATACCTCAGTGGCTATGTTTACTTACTTATTTGAGCTTTGTTTATGTTTCTTTGAGCCAGAGCCTTTTTTCAGAGAACAGTCCAAAGAGAAAAACTATGCATTGACTAGACATATAGTCATGTACCACAAAAATACTTTAGATACATACGAATGGTTCCACATAACTCCACCTGCAAATAAAATGAACAGATTGCAATACATTATTAATTACATAAAATGAAAGATTGATATGCATAAACAATAGCCATTAGTTCAATTGCAGTTATAGTAAGCAAATAAAAAAGTTATAATGGCATTTCATATAGAGATGGAAAGTATAAATTAACTCTTTTGCTTAAAACTTACAAAAAATTCCTTTGTTTGCATACATCATACAGAAAAACTAGCTTTTCAGAGTACTTATTCATGTTTCTAGACAATAAAGGGATCATTTACTGTTTTCTAGACAACTAGAGGATCATTTGTTATGTAATGGGCAACTTCCCTAAAAACAAAGACTAGTTGGCATATTGTTTGTATATCTTCCAGTGCAGGGTAGAGTCAGAAGCCTAGCCTTCAGAAATCTAGGCATTTATCTTTGTCCATAAACTAGTGCTTAAAAAGTAATGAAAGACTTGAGGTGTTTTGAAGGCAGTTGGCTAGTAAGGGCAGAACATTTAATGAAGTAGACAATGTATGACGTGATGGGTAGAACAACTCATAGTGCTTGATCTCCTGTCTTAATAGGTGTGGTAGAAAGTCTTGCATTGGCAGCATTTGATGACCTTAGGCTTGTGTTGGATTACTGTTAGCTTAGCAGATTGCAAAGTTTCTCACTCCTTTAGGGGTTCCCTGTACTAGTCTATGCCAGGTTTGTTATGAATTTTGTGGCCCAGAGATTTGCTTAAGAGACATTACAGCAAAGAGCAAAGTATTTTCCTACCTGCAGTATTGCTCTCTAGTATTTGCAAGTTCATAGGTTCATAGATTAGTACTAGACTTACTGCCCTTGGGGCCATTTTTAAGCCTAGCCAATTATTCCATGTGAGAGTCAAACCCTGCACCTTGTATCTGTAAAATAAACAACTTGTCCATTATACCAACCTCTCGCCGAGCCTACTAGGTCCTGTTAGTATAAAGGACATTTCCCATCATGCAATATACTAGTGGCTAGTCCAGCATTATTAGTAACTGCAATCCCACATCTATTACATGGCTAGCTGCTCATACTCCTATAGTGGTCAGTTGCTATTGCAGAGTGTTTGGTAGGGTTTTCAACGCTAAACTGCTTGGTGTAATCATATGGTTTTGTTTACTACTCCATTTTCTCTCTTGAAAGATAAGAGCAGTCTGAGAGAGTGGTACTGCTTTTTCATTTTGTTTCTCTTGCTAATATGGGGGTTTATGATTGGTTACTAAATAATACAGTAACAGCAAATAACAGTGGAATTGTGAGTATTAGTACAAAAAGAGATACTAGTAAATATTTAAAAAATAAAACTAACAGATCTGGTTAGATCCTGTAATGTGAGGTAACTTCTGACACTAAGTCATGCATCAGATTATTACCATTTCAACATTATGGCAGAGACTTGCATGATACAGTTATAAATTGGGGGGGGGGGCTCATGGTGCTGGACTGCTGGACTGCAACCTTCCCACTTTTAGAAAATAAATTGAGTAAAAAAAAATTTGCTTACATAGCACTGTCAGCAAATCCTTAGTGCGAAAATGCAAGTGCGACCATTTGCGGAACTGTGTGAGCGTGGGTGCTTGAGCGCCTGAGTTCCAACCACAGTTGCCATCTGCCAAATGAATATTAACATGGTGGTAGTTTTCCAGCTTGATGGTTTCCTTTTACAAAATGTATGGACACTGACTGACTTTCAAATCTCCTTACTTTTCACTTGGCATTGTACAAAATGCAGATTATCTGATACAGTACAATGCATGTTTACCACATCATGTGTACTCATAATAGTTTCATGTAGTCAAGAATAACCACTTTTTTACTTTTCAGAGATGTTTAAATTTTGTGCTGTTGTAACATAACCTAAATATCTCATTAGCTCTGAAATGTGATTAATCTGGTATTTGATAGACTAGTCAGCATGTGCAATAGTGATTGAGCAGTTATTTTATGAAAAATGGTAAGCATGATCAGTGTTGACTCAACTGTACCATAGCTCCGCCCTGTAAATATAGCTCCACCCCTTTCTAGTTAGCCCCACCCCTCAGGTGTCTCCTGCCACCCCCATTTGATTTGAAGTCACCAGATACACTGTGATAAATTGAAACAAAATAGTCCTGAGGAAGTGAAACATGAGGTGTGTGGAATATGAACAATAAAAAACAGCAATAGAATAAGTTTGACATATAAATATACTGCATAGATATCACAGTTTCAGACTTACCTACAAAATATGATGTCAAACAGAAACTTAAACCTGTAACATGACTTTGGGAGGAAGTGTATTATAGAAAGCTATGCTCACCTAGTGTGAAGGACAAAAAAAACACTCTAAATTCAAAAAGTAATGTCCAAAATGTTAATTAATAAATGTAAAACTCCATAACAAAGTAACGGCTAAGCGCTATCATCCCAAGAAAATGAGACTTCTTCAGAACCATTGATCAACATGGAATGCTCATTTAAATACTTTGCTAGTTTTATCATTTGTTCAGTTCAAAGTTCACTACCATCAATTAAGCAACATAAAATGCAAGTTAATAACATATCAAGATGTATTTATGTCGTATTAAATAAATAAGTTGGTAAAAACTTTGAAAGTGCTTAGTATTTTAAATGATAAGTATTTAAAAATGGATTTAAAAAGCTGGCCACATGTATATACTGATACAATGTGAACATCTGTTGTAAGTAAAATGAACAGGGAAAGTGCACACCTTATAATTTTGCTGCTTTAAGCTTTAGAACTGGTAAAATGGATATGTATTCATTCAGACTAGGGTAGGAAGTGTTTAGTTTTAATTGGCAAAACAATTCCCTGTGTTCAATTCTGGTATCACAGGGGCTACCTCTAGTGTTGTGTGGTATGGTTTCAAATATGCCAAACATAAACTTAGAAAAATCTGTACAGTGATGTGTCTGTTTGAACAAAGAGTTGTTGGGGGTTACACTTTTGTATACCATAATTGTGTTTGTAAACTTTTTTATGAAATTATCTTTCTGTTTTTCCTACATAGAAAGCAGCACAGTAAGAACACATAGCTATATAGATAAGTCCCTTGGAATCACAGTTGCCATCTGCCAAATGAATATTAACATGGTAGTAGTTTTCCAGCGTGATGGTTTCCTTTTACAAAATGTATGGACACTGACTGCAAGCCCTGCATCTTCTAATACCTTTTGTGGTGGTTAGGGTCTTATTATTTGACTACTGTGCTAAAATTGTTTTTACATTCCTAGCAACTTTATAAACAAAAGTTTGGATTTCACCCAAAGTGTTATAAATGTCCTCATTTGCTTTAAAAATATTCAATTTTTTGTAATTAACTATTTAATCTCCTTGGAATAAGAGTTGTGTGTGAGTACCAAGGAGTTAGTGAAGGTTTTTGTATTGTTACTATTGATTGATGGTTCTTTATCAATATTCTCAGTTATCTCTGTCCCCAGTATGGGGTTGTATTTTATACCTCACCCTTTGGAAATTTCATTTTTAACATCAGTTAAAAGTTTATTGGGATAACCCCTCTCAAGACTCATGTCAACCACCTTTTTGCTTCAACCTGAAAGAAATCAAAGTCAAAACACATATGGGCTATTCTGAACAACTGTCCCCTGAAGATGTTTTTCTTACAGTGCAATGGGTGACACAGCTTTTATAGTTTAGGTAACTGTTAGAAAATGTAGGTTTCCTGTAAATGGTAGATCGGAAACACTTGTTCACCATGTCTTTTAGAATAGTAACATCTAAATAGTTGACACTGCCATTGGAGTTGCAAGATGGAAATTTAAGAAAAGAAGCTGTCTGATTAATGCATTGCAGGAAAACATTCATGGTGTCTACTTGTCCAGTCAATAAAATAAAAATATCATCTAGGTACAGTAAGGTATGTAGGCCAACATACGTAGTAAGGTTAGTCTAAAATAGATTTCTTTTCCCAGGCATACCTAATGAGATTAGCATACATCTGAGCACAGGATGCACCCATAGTTACCCCCTCCCCCAAGACTGATGAAAATTTTCATCCTCAAAGTATATAAAGTTATTGAATAAAATTAATTCCATTAATATCACAAGAAAATTAATGAGTCAGTCTTCTAAATGAGTAAGCTCGACTATAGCTGTGTAAAATAATTCTAAGCCCGTTTGGTGAGAATACATGTAAACTAATCAGCCACATCAATGGTTACAGAACTGACAAGGTCATCATAGTAATTCTGTTTAATCTTTGTCAAAAATTCCCACAAATCTTTTAAAATATGATCCATCTGCTTCAAGGAGTTTTTTAACATGCGGTCAAGAAAGACCACAAGCAGGTAGGTTTTGGATCCTTGAGCCACTGCTATCAAGAGTAAGGGGATTCTACAGTGTATTTGTGGACCTTGGTAATACCAGATATAGCTGGTAAAACTGGGCTGTTGTTTAGGAGAAAGTTGTAAATATCTTCTGAGATAGTAGCCTGCATTAAACTATCTTCAGGAAACAAATATATCTTCTTGTGTGCTATATTGATTTCACTTTTTTAGACAGTCTCATAGTTGTTAGTGTCACGTAACATGTTAAACATTTGATTAGTTTATTCGTTTTTGTTCGCTAATTCCCCCACCCCCCTTATCAGGTTTCATAATTCTTACATTGTAAGTATGGCTAAGTTCATTTAACAGACTCCATTCATCCTTGGTAAGATTACAGTGACAGGGGGGTACAGTTGTATAATTTATATATCTCTTTCTCACAACTTTTTTCAAAAATGGCTATGGTGGGGTTGAGTGGGGGATTGCAGGTACTTTTCTTCTTGAAAGTGTAGCAAGTGACTGCCCAATTTTGACTATAGCATGTGAATTAGAAACATTCAGTTGAAAATTGAGTTTTCTAGTAAACAATTTTAATTCAATAAGTAAGTCCACCACTTCAAACTTTGGATGTGGAACAAATTTAAACCCTTTACTAAAAAGTGGGAATGCTGTACAGTGATATCTAAATCAGTATAATTAAAAATATTAAGACCTTGCTAAAATAACAGTTTGTTCTCACAGCTGAACTTCATACCAACGTTAGTAAAATTGTCACTAGAGAGGGTTAATTCCAAGGGTTGTTCCTCTACCAGTAGAATCTCTTTCAACCCCGCCTTTTCCTCTCCCCCTCTATAGTGGGGCACTTGTGATAAAAATCATCCTGATATTTTTTATTATGGTTCTCTATCCTTTCAGATCTATGCAAAGGGGCAAAGTCAGAATTGTAGTCATCCCTTGTAGATTCGAGAACTACTGTTAGGTCCAGGAGCCAAGACTATGAGATGGTATCAGGGGCTGACTATCTGTGAAGTATTGTGGTTATTCACTGTTTGGCTATAATTTGGTAGCATGCCAGGTCTAGGAGTAGGGTATGCAGTATGGTTTGAGTACTCATATTGATCCCTAAGCAACTTCTTTTGTTTCCTTCTGATGTTAGATTTAACCTTTTGGTCAACCTTGAGAAACATATGGTCATATTTAGTATTATTGAACTCAAATAGGTCATTAGTGATAGCATTATTCAATTCTGTCACCTCATCAAGCAGTTTTTTTAATTTGCAGGTTGTTCCATTTAGTAATGAACTGTAGTAGTTCCAGATCTGAAATTGTACAAGTCCTCAAATTCTTAGGCACCTTTTGGTTATTAAGGCATTCAAAAACAAATTATCAACTTGTATATTAAACACCTTATTTAGCTTTTTGTCGAAGGTGTCCAGCATGCAAGTAAGGTTGATGTGTGAGTTCACACTGTAAGGTGTAGTGGGTTGTAAATATTGGTTAAACCATTCATGAAAATCACTACAGTGAGAAAATTGTGAAGTATCGTCAGATGAAAGAGTTCCATTGGAGTGTCGAACTGTGGTCTCATTCAAAAATGGTGTAAAAGACATTGAATTGCCATTACATATTCTTGCCTGGTCTCATTGATGTAGGGGGAATTGGCAATCAATTAATTAAAATTGTGGACCTTTCCTTTTGGATTTAGAGTGCTTTTTAGTCTTTCACACTACGTGAGCCTTTGTTTTATGTTTTTTGGTGTATTTGTGGCTGTACAGACACACACTGGTATTTGGAGATTATTATAGAAAGCTGAATACAATACCCCAATACCGATACAATACCCCACTCGGGTATCATTGAAAAACTCATCAGCTTAAATGTTATCCCATACATCACAAGATGGGTTGCAAACTGGCTGAGTGACAGAACCCACAGGGTCAGAGTTGCTGGTGCCATGTCAGACTCAAAGCCTGTCACAAGTGGTATCCCACAGGGCTCAGTCCTGGGCCCACTCTTGTTTGGCATCTACTTTTCCGAAGTACAAGCAAACACAGGAGGGTTATGGCTGACAAAGTTTGCAGATGACTGCAAACTGGGCGCCATAGTCGAGAACACATCTGACACAGATATCCTTCAGAAGGGTCTCACAGAAATGGATAACTGGTGCCAGAGCCATGGCCTAAAGTTAAATACCAAAAAATGCATAGTCATACCCTTCGGGAAAAACAAGGTTACCCCTAGCTACCATATAGGTGGCAATCCACTGAGCACAGAAGAAGTTATCAGGGACCTGGGGACCTAGGTTGACAGTAGCCTGTCATTCGACACCCATGTAGCTAAAGTAGTTAGGAAGACCTTCTACATTGCCCACCTTATCATGAAGGGATTCACATCTAGATCAAGGGAGGTCATAGTCAGACCAATGATTGAGTACAATGCCCCATTCGGAATGTATCTGACCCGACACTTGCAGCAGCTGGAGAGGCCACAAAAGTTCCTCACCAAAAGGATAAAGGGTCTCAAAAATCTGTCCTATGCTGCCCGACTGAAAGAACTCCAGCTCTATTCAGTCGCTTACCGCTTGCTCAGAGGTGACCTGTGCCTGACATACAAGGCCATGTCAAACCCAGATTTGATGAATATGCTTCACCTCAAAAAATCTAGATCCGTCAGTGCCACAAGGGCGGGAGACCTAAACCTCGACACGGCTATTAATAGGATGTGCTGGAGGGATAGATTCATCACCCAAAGACTCCCTATGCTGTGGAACAAAATCCCGGTATATGTGAGGCAGAGCACCTCGCTGGCCTTGTTCAAGAGAAATCTTGACCAATGGATGGGAGATCGCAGATATACCCCAGGGATTACCTCAGTGTCACTGCTCGACAGAGGCACAGCAAAATAATGGGTATAGTTCCCCATACTAAAGGGGTGGCATAAGCCACAAAACTATGGGCTAGGCTTGTAAATGCCCTCGGGCAGATAGCCTAGTATGAACCTATGAACCTATGAATAACTTCTGTGAATTTTGTATTTTCTCCCTACACCCATGTATATTTCCTTAAGGAATTCTGATTTCTTCCTACCCACCAAAACAAAGATGATTAATAACTACTTTAAAATATCCATGCCTATATTCCATACTGTTGCCTTTGTGTGCAGTGATATGTCTAGAAAAGTTGTATATGTTTCAGTCCACTTAGCTAGTTTAACAAAACTTTCAGAAATAGTTATAAGTGGGGTGGTGTGTGAACAAAACTGTTTCTAAGGAGAGGCCTGAAATTTTTACTGTTATTATTACTGTGCATTCAGAGAAAGTTCAACAATTCTATGTAGGTTTGTAGAAACAGGTTGACTGCAGCAAGGTATGAGGATTGACTTGGTAAGACACTGCAGCCATTCAGAACGATCACTGGAAACCCAAGATGTAAGAAAGGAGTAACATCCAATCAGATTCAGTGTTTGTATATAACTTGTAAAACGAGAAGAGGATGTTAATATGGAACTCTTTGCACTCTTTATCGTGCTTTGGTACATTATTGTGGTTGCAAATTTCTCACCTGTGTGATAAAATACATTTTTTAAAGGAGCCATACTTGTATAAGGTATCCCAGGCAAGAAGTTTTTAATTTATTGGAAAATGCCTTTGTTTTACATTGTTTGATTTTTTTGCTTTAATGTGCTATAATATAATTCATGATTCAGTCTATTTCTCTGTTACTAGAAGAACTGCAGCCAGCAGATTTGCAAATTATAGGAAACTTGACAATTTTGTTATTCACTTTCAGTGATAAATTATACGATTATAAAAATGTTTCTGTCAGGCAAAAAAGAAATGACTGCTAGTTGTCATATACAGTTATTGATTGTAGTCATGGAATTAATGTGTTTTTGCACAATGACTATTTCCTTAATTATTTTCTTCCCCAAGGTTACAGCTGTAAATGATCCTTGATGAATTTAGAGTATCTGACTAGAAATTCACAAAGCTGCAACCATTACGTTACTCAGTTATCCATTATAGTTAATAAATTCCAATTTAGATTTATGGTGTTTAGAATTTCACAAAAACTGCAGAAGTCATGATAGATTCAGCAAGAAGGCTGGGCAAATGGAGATATCCATGGGGTCGTTACATTATCAGATGAAAGCAAATACTTCCAGGATGGGAAAGGTGCACATAATTTAACAGTTCTCTACAACATAGCAAGAAACAAAGAGATTAATATACTATAACCTTTCATTAAACTTTTGCCTTTGCCAAAATTAGTAATATTGAAGAGATTATGAGGGGATTTTAGTGGCTCTGCTTTACCAGGTTTTTTTGCATTTGTCATGTTATAGCAGATAGGAACAACATAAAAGTGTATATAATGATGCAAGTAAAATAGACTTAAGGGGCTTTCACAATTGTCATTAATTATTTGGGAAACTAAGACAATTATAATGATTAAAAACCAGGAACCTGTCAAGCATTATTTATATATATCTGTGCATTCATTTATTCATTCACTCATTTGCATTTTTTGACCAGGAATGTCCCTTTATCAGTAGAGTTCAGGGAGGTAACTTTGGGGATTGCCAAAATCACTGAGATAATATTTTTCAAATACATTGAGCCTGGGTAGACAATCACTGAGTACTAGAGGACTAAAACCACGCTCACAGGATTACTAGCAGTCCTACTGAGGTGCAGTGGGGAGAAAATGACTAATGGTAAGGCATAAGTGCCTCTTTAAAGTAAGGCCTACCAAAGTAGCATATGGTACAGCAACTCAAGCACCTTACTTCCTCCCAATGACACCTCTATGAAATTCCCTAAACATAACTCCTCCAACTATCACTACTGAACAGGTCCTCAATGCTTCCTCCAAGGCTAAAACACTGTATCCGTGGAGTCCAGATAATATTACAGTATGCCTCCTAAATAGCAGAAAACATGACCCATTGTGCCCCACTAGGTACTGAGTACTGAATCAGAGAAGCTGCAGTATATATCCATATGTCATCATAGCAAAATTCTGACATATAATGCTATCCTAAATGCATAGTTTTGTGGCAATGCTGCAGAGTAAAAATATAAATAAATAATGCACATAGTACAAACCTGCAATTATTCCCAGAGTTCCTACTCATGTGTCTTAAACTGACACTAAACTGACTATCACAGATTTGAGCCATTAACAGATCCTTATTAATATACTAATTGTGGTTTTGTAAGGGCAAATCATGATTATTTGTTTTGATTTGTGAGATATGCAACCTAGGATTGTGAGGTGCATCAGACTTCCCAATAAATGGTGGCTTAATCATTATATGCTTGCTCCGCTGGAATGTTTATATTGACTGCTATTGGTTTAGTATCACAGCCACTGTAACATACTCATGCATAATGTTTATTTATTTAATGTATTTATTTACACACCCCCTGCTACTTAAATATAGCAGCTCCGAGACGTAGCAGGGGGTGTGGGGGGCCGCAGGGTGGTTTGCCCCCCTGCTTATAGTTGGAGAAGAGTAATATGGTTTGTCTTTTATTTGTTTCTGTATGTACTTGTGCTGGAATATAGCAAGTGTTGGTATCCTATGTGTTTTCAGTATTATGAGATTCAGTATTTTGAGTTTTCAGTATTTTGAACTTTCAAGATTTTGGTCTCAGAATTTTGGGCTGCCAGAATTTTGCAGCTCTCCGATATATATATATATATATATATATATATATATATATATATACATACATATATATATATATATATATATATATATATATATATATATATATATATATATATATATATATATATATATATATATATATATATATATATATATATATATATATATATATATATATATATATATATATATATATATATATATATATATATATATATAGATATATATATATATACACACACACATTTCCCCACAACAACTGGTGCATGGACTGAACCAACGTGCTCGGATTAAAGGCGGTGAGATATTGGTTGGCCTACTTTGGTATGTCCTCCGAACAGCATAATGATTTTCTGTTAAGATTGTTTGTGGTTGATTTTGCAACATAATGTTTTTAGGTATAATAACACCTTTTACCTACAAATTAAAGGTACAGCAATGTGTACCACCTTTGCACCAACTTATGCAGACTTGTTTGTGGGCTTTTCGGAACATAGTTTGATCTATCATGATGAAAATGTATTTAGGCCCTATTTAGAAATGTGGAGATCATACTTGGATGATTGTTGGTGTATTTAGGTGGGCCCAGTTGAATATCTTAAGAAATTGGCTTATTTGAAGTCAAATCTCTTTGGCCTATTGTTTGTGAGTAGATCTGATCTATTCGTCATTGAGTTTTTGGATGTTAATATCACTAAGTTAATTGATGGTACGTTGGCTACCAGTTTATACAGGAAATCCTTCACAAAAAATTAATCGCTTGAAGTAATCAGCTGTCATTCACAATATGTGGTGAAAAATATTCCTAGATCTCAATTCATGAGCTTGAGACATATTTGCAGTTCCATTGATTATTTTGAAATGGAAGCTCTTAACATGGAAAATATATTTATTAATAGAGGCTATAATAAAAACAATGTAAAACAGGCACATTTTCTGGCTACAAATGCTTTGAGAGAAGAATTTTTGAAGTCTGATCGAATAAGAAATAGAAAGGGTGAACATGCAAAAATCAGAATCAGAATCACATTTATTGGCCAAGTATGCACGCATGCAAGGAATTTGACTGCAGTTTCAGTGACTCACTAAGTATGAATTACATAAATAAAATATTAAGAACCAGGCAAAAATGCAAATATATATATATATATATATATATATATATATATATATACACATATACATACGAGGTGCAAAGTGCGACTCAGCAGAAACCTCGGAGGCTTGGGAAAAAGAATTCCCCAGCCTAATAAGCTGAGTTAATTGTTTATGAACTTAATGGACTGTCGAAACAAAATGTTCTTATATCTGCTTGTTTTGGTGTGTATTAATCTATAACACTTGGCTGATGGTAATAGTTCAAAAAGATGGTGGCCTGGATGTGAAGGGTCGGTGATGATCTTCCCTGCCCTTTTCATGACTCTGGAATAGTACAGGTCCTGTAACGAGGGCAACCTAACACCAATGATATTTTCGGCAGACCTGACTATTCAACATAACCAGTTTTTATCATGATTAAACAGAGATTCAAACTACACTATTATGGAAGAGCTGAGAACAGACTCAATGACTGCTGTATAGAACTGAATGAAATGAGGTTTATAACCACATATGGTGCAAACACCTTTAGGATTCATGAGGTTATTAACAAACAATGGCATCTTTTGAAAGCTGATGCATTTTTTGATCAATGTTTGGATGGTGTGTGGCATTTTAGTTATCAAAGGCTAAGAATATTGGTGAACATCTTTCATGGTACAAGAAAGAAAAAAGTAAAAGTCAAGATGTTATTAGTAATTCTGGTTTTGGTAGTACATTTTGTGGCAATTGCGTGTATTGTAAAGTTGTGTCTAAGACAATCATTTACATCTGTTAATACCTCAAATGTGTTTTCCATTAGACAGTTAATTGCATGTAATTCATAGTGGATTGTCTATATGACTGTATGCTAATGTGGAGCTTTCTACACTAGTCAAATATCTAGACCATGAAAACAAAGAGTTGGTGAAGTTATATGTAAACATGATAGAAGTGCCTTGTATAAGCATCATATTGAATATAATTCTGAACATTTTGTATTTGTAGGTATAGATGATGTTAAGGGTGAAGGTTTGTCTGGTCTATCAAAACATGAACTTTTGGATAAGAAGGGGAAAATTATGGATAATTAACTTGGCAGCTATGTATAACCTAGGACTCTGTGAACATCTGTAAAATTAATGTGATAATGTGTCAACAATGATTCTTGAATAAACTAGGACTCTTAGTAATGTGTAATTGTACATATAAAGAAAATAATTAACTTTTTGTGTTAAACATTGGGGCTTTCTCTCTATCTGTCTCTCTAAATATATATATATATATATATCTATGTGTGTATGTATATATATATATATATATTTTTTTTTTTTTCTATAAAAGAGTATTATTTATTTTTATTTTATTTTACATTTGTTAACCGGGATAGTCCAACTGGACCAGGTCCATTTTCAGTGGAGGCCCGGGGAGAAAAGCTCCAGAGTTACAAATAAGTGAAAGGAATAAAATTCTTGCTAACATCTACTCATTACACTTTATATAACACAATGAGCAAACAGTAGTAGAATTAATTATTAATAAAGGCTAGCATAGTACCATACATCTTTTAATCTGGTTTGCATGACAGAAAATTGGCTACATTACAGAAACATGGAGAGGAGTGCCAGTAGATAAAAGGTGGGTAGTTAGGTGATACATGGGCAGATACAGGTTTTTCTAAGATGTGCTTTGAGTAGTGATTTGAAGTGGGAGTTTGTGGATATACTGGTTATGCTAGAGGGGAGAGTGTTCCAGTATTTAGCTATTTTGTAGGAGTATAGGGCTTTGCCGGCAGTATTGTTGGCAGTGATGATGTTAAGGAGAGGTTTATTAGAATGATTGGAAGAGTAGTGGGTTAGTAGATGTTTTAGTGATGGAGTTTTGTTTGGGTTGTTTAGGATATTAAAAGCACATGTAAACTGTTGGTAGTTAAGTAATTGTGGGAATTCGAGCCATTGAAGGTCAGTAAGTACTTTGCAGTGGTGGGTTTTGAAAGGGGAGTTGTTTGCAAATTTAGCAATTCTGTTGTAACGTCCCTCGAATTTGTCGAGGTCTGCTTATCTAATATGGGTAAATATGGGTGCAGCATACAGTAGTGTGTATAAGAGATGAGTTTGGGCTAGGGTGATTCTTGCTTTGTCAGTGAGAAAATTCTTGTGTCTATAAAGAGTACTCATTTTTTTGTGGACCTTCTGGATAGTTTGAGCTATGTGAATATCGAAGTTCAGATTTTTATCAATCTCAACTCCTGGGAGTTTTGTATGTGTGGTAGGAGATATGACTGTGCCATTTCTAGAAGTAATTGAGAAGGTTAGGGAAGTGGATCTGGATTTATTGGGGGCAAACAAGAGAAGTTTTGTTTTATTAGGGTTGAGAATCAATTGGATGTCAGTGATCCAGCCTTCTACAGAAGAGAAGGAGTCTTGGGCCAGTTTGTTTAGGGTGGCAAGAGATGGGGCTGCACAGATAAGTGTTGAGTCATCTGTGTATTGTATTAATGTGGCTTGTTTGGAGGAGGTATGTGGTTATTTGTGAAAATAGAGAACAATAGTGGGCCAAGTATTGACCCCTGAGGTACACCTATAGAGATAGGGAGGAGGGGTGATAGCTCAGCTTGCCATTGGACAGCTTGCTGTCTATCTGATAGATAGCTTTTGAACCAGGAGATGGTAGGGGAGTCAAAGGATAGGGCAGAGAGGGCATCAAGTAGTAGGGGATGTGAAATCATTTCAAAAGCTTTAGAAAGGTCAAGGAAGACAGCAGATGCAAAGTTATTATTGTTTCTGTGCAGGTTAACTTCATTTGTGAAAGACATAAGGGCAGTAGTTGTGCTGTGGTGAGGGCAGAAGCCATGTTGAGTGAGGGAAAGAGGATTATGTGAGGGTAAGTACTGGAGAACCTGGGAGTGAAAACATTTCTCTAAGAGCTTGGATAAGGGAGAGAGAATGACTATTGGCCGATAGTTGGAAAAGTCATATGAGCTACCACCTTTATGTAGTGGTATGATGTAGGAGATTTTCCAGACTTGAGGAACATAGGCTTCTTTGATTGACCAGTTGATAAGGATTGAGATGGGGTAAGATAAGGCTGCAAGAGTTGTAGGTTTTAGTTTACAGATGAGCTTCTTAATTTTGCTAGTTGGAACAGTTGAGAGGGTGAAGGGGGGTAAGTTATTTGAGATTTTTGCTGAGTTATTTGGAGTGCTATTTTTAGTAGTAATGGGTAGGTCATTGTGTTTGGTGAATTGGCTGGTTAAAGTGTGAATTGAGTTTATGAAGTGATGGTTTAGTTGGGTAGCGATACTGCTATTTTCATTATTGGGGGATTTAGGGGTGGGGGTGGTAGTGTTACCTGGTCTTAGCAGTGAGTTTAAGGTGTTCCAGAATTGTTTGGGGTTTTTTGAGTGTTTGTTTTGTAAACTGAGGAAGTAGTTTTGTTTGTCTAGTTTTGTTTGTTTTTTGGCTTGGTTCTTGAGTTGTTTATAGTTTTGTTTACTTTGGTTGGACTTGTCTTTTTTCCATTGTTTCCAAGCTGAGTCCCTAGATGTTAATGAGGCTCTTGCATCTCTGCTCAGCCATGGAGCATAGTTTGCTTTGACTCTAATTTTTCTGATTGGGGCAATTGCATTTGGAACTCTAGTGAATGTTTTGTTGAAATATTCTACTGCTTGGTCTAGGTCTAGAGTTTTTAGTGGCTCCCAGTTGCATTGTTTTAAAGTGTCATTTATTTCCTCTGGGTTTAAGTTTTTGTTAGCCCTAACTTGTCTATAGACTATGGGCTTTGTGATATTGGCACGTTTCCTAAGGAGAAAAGTAGGGAGATGGTCGCTTAGTCCATCTGGTAGAAGTCCTGTGTGATAGTTACATTTGGGATAGTTTACTAATGTCCAGTCAATAATAGACTGTCTTTGGGATTTTTTGTCTATTCTTGTGGGTTCTTGGATTAATTGGGCAAATCCATAGAGATTTATTGGAATGGAGGGGTTAGTTGAGTTACATGCTATCCAGTCAGTGTTTAGATCTCCTAGTACAATTGTTTCGTGTGGAAGGTTTTGACTGAGCCACTGAAGAATTTCCTCTATAGTATGGGAGTTATTTCCAGGAGGGATATAGCTACACAGAATGTTAATTTGTTTTTCATTTTTCACAGATAGAGTGGCACTTACGATTTCTGTGTTCTGAAATATGGGTATGAAGGTTTGAAGTGGCTGGAGGTTAAGTGATTTTTTTAAAAAAATGGCAACTCCACCTCCTTTCCTACCTGTTCTGTCTAACCATAGAATATTGTATCCTGGTGGGAGAATTTCATTGTTTGAGATAGAGGGTTTGAGCCAGGTTTCTGAGATAGTGAGAATATCTGGGGAATGGTGAGAAATTAATGCATGTAGGTCTGGGAGTTTGTTTGAAATACTTCTGGCATTGATATTTATGATCAGTAGGTCTGATTGAGTTTTATTTTTTAGGGTAGTGGAGCAGGGTCCTGGGTTTGGGTGAATGTCTCCTGATATAAAGAGTATTGTGCTAAGAATTATTATATGCTTAACTGTGAGTGCTATACTTGTGAAAACTTTAAAAGATGATTTCCTATAGTAAGGATTTGGAAGGTGGGTTTTATTAGTATATAGTATTATGTTGTATTTAAGTAATGTTGGACAGATAGTAAAGTTGGTATATGTGTTAATAGGTGTTAAAGTATATGTTGTATGATATTTGGTATTATATATGGGGTTGAATGTGTGAATGGATGTAATGTAGGTTAAGGAAGAGAGATAGTAGGAGGAAAGTTACTAGAAGAAACATGTTAGGGTATAGCAGAAAATAGATGGTGTAAGGCCATGGATTGAGACTAGGTTCTAAGGTATGGTAGTAGTGAGTGGAGTACAAAAGTAGGTGTAATTTCCTGGGGGGTGTGGCCAGTAGTAGTAATTGGTGGAGGGAGGTGATCAGGTGACAAGGAGCACAAATATATTTGGATGAGAGGCAAAACTAAAACTGTAATAGCCCCTACAATATAATTATAAGAGTGCAATGATTGTGCATATCAAACTATACACATATATTCACTATTTCCCTTAGAGCCAATATGTGAAAAGTGATCCCAGGCCTATTGTATGCCTATTATCAAAATAAATGTAATGAGGTGGAAACATACACACCCTTAGATGTAAAAGTTCAGGTAACTCTATGTTGAAGTCCAATACAATGAAGCCAGCAAATGTAAAATTCAAACCATGAACCAAATTAAGATTTTAGATTAAGTCCCAAGACCCATAGACAACATCCAGTAATACAAAAGGGACTTAACAGGTCCCAGATACATGACCTGTTATTAATCCAGGTCCAATCCAACCAGATGTAATGTTAAACAAAGAAAAAAACGTAGTGTTTGTAATACTGGACCCGATTTGTTGTAAAAGAAAAAATCCGTTTGAGAGAAAAAAAAAACAGTTCAATTATCACCTAAACAGCAAAAAATGCTCCGAATCCATTTAAAGAAACCAGTTCCATTGGAAAAGACAGATCCGTTAACACATACGCACCAGATAGTCCACTTGAAAAAAAAAAAAAAAAACAGATCAATTTTCCCCTAAACATCAAAAAAATGCTCTGAATTCGTTTGAAGAAACCAGTTCCATTTAAAAAGACAGACTCGTTGACACATAAGCACAGTCCCTAGTCCAAAAAATACATCTTCAAAGGATCATAGAAGATTTAGAAATATACCTCTTTAAGGCCCGACTTCAAGGTAGCCAAATATTACAGTTACAGTTCCGATAACCCTTTCTTCGTCATTGGTTACTCTTCATTTTATGATAAATGTGTCCCATTAATCTGTGCTTTAGTTTTGGTTTCGCTTTTTAATTTTTACATTGAAAATTGTTTCACTCTGGAGTTTAGGTTCTTCTTGCATATGGCGCTTCGTTGCTCGATGCTAATTCCTTATGTTTCTATAATGGTGTTGCTGTTGGGTGTTTTGTGAACATTTACTGTACTCTTCCCCCAAGAAGTAGGGACTGTGCTGCCACTAATACCTGATGCCGTCCAGTGGCGTAAAAATGACAGATGGGAGAGGAAAGCGATGGTCAGTCGTAACAACAGATGAGGCCCCGAGATGGACAGTGGAGGCAGTATCGTTCTCTAGCTCACTGAGTCAGAGGCTACAAAACTGCTTCAAAGGGCCAGAGGTCTTCAGTCCTCTGTTTTTCTGCAGACTCCACAATAAGTCATCAGCCTTCCAGGATTCTCTCTCTCTCTGTTATGTGTGGGGATGCTTTGTGGAAGTGATGCTTTCACTTTAAATTAAATGATATTTAACATGCTGGATTGAATGTGTCTGCTAGCACTGATGATGCTAATGTGCAAAACTGGTGTGCTGTTTTAATGCATGCCTCTGCCATACTGTTCTTGTTTCTGTGGAAGAATAATAAATCCACGGTGGAATTTTAAAGAAATACATATATATCTGTCTATATATATTTATATATATATGTGTGTGTGTGTGTGTGTGTGTGTGTGTGTGTGTGTGTGTGTGTGTGTGTGTGTGTGTGTGTGTATATATATATGTAGTTGGACAGTAGTTGGACTGAGTCTTCCCTGTCGGATCCCAGTCTAGCGTGCTCCATTGCCACTGTAATCTTTCAGTCTCCCATTCAAAATGGACATAGACACTACCTGTGGGGATGTGAGCCTAGCAGTGCTGTGCCGTCATCCTGGGTGATGTGTTGTTTTACTTTAATTTTCTTGCTCAAATCTCACTTTTTGTTGAGGATAGAGGTGTGTCCATATTCATTAAGGATATCCAAACCCCCAGGCTAGTTGTGCAGCATAATGCATCCGAGGTTATCTAAGTGCAACTAACTCTGGGCAAAACTGCAATCCAAATTTGTGCTTGCTACAGTTCCCCCACCATGCCCCAGGATTCCCACTCCTCTTTTCTTGATATACTGGAAAATATTATAGTTTAAACAAACACCCTAATAATGGGTGATTTCAACTACCCCACCATTAACTGGGAAAATTACTCATGTACCAACTCCTTTGTTTAGCACTGTCTGGAATTCATAAATTTCAATGCTCTGGATCAACTTATCCACATCCCCACCAGGGGCAACAGTATCCTAGAACTAGTCATTACCAACATGAGTGACCGGTGTTCCACACCTGAAGTCCAATCCTCATTAGTCAGATCCAATCATCATAGATATCTGCATCCTGCTCCTACACACCATTAAGGAAATCATGGTAAAAAATGTCTCCAAAGCCAACTTCATGCTTCTTAAGACAGAAGTGGCAAAAGTCATGACACCCATGCAGATGGACAATTCAGTTACGACTGCTGAATCCTACACAAATGCACTCTATAAGCACTTACATGAGTGCATGGATCGTGCTATCCCAAACAGAACCAAGATGCTATCCTCCTAAAAAAGGAAGCCAATCTGGTGGTCTCCTGACATAAACAAACTCTACAACAGAAGGAAGAAACTGTTGCAAAAGAGAGTAAAATCCCATGAGTGGAGGAGCTCCCTGGTCAGCCTCAGTAAGAAGCTGAGATCCCTTATAAGATCCTCCAAAGCTAGCTACAAAAACAAAATCACCACTGATTCTAAGGGCAACCACAAAGCATTCTATAGCTATGTCAAGAATCTCAATGGCAACACCCAGATCTGCTCTGAGTTACAGCACAACAGCACTAAATTAACAGAACCAACTGATATTGCCAACATCCTGGCAGATAGGTTCAGTGCTAACTTTATCCCCCACTCAGCCCCTAAAGGACCCATATCTATACCGGAAGAATGCAGAGTCCCTGCAATCACATCTATGCAGGTAAAAGATGCACTCTCTAAAACCAAAAATACAGCATCCATGGGACCAGACAACATCCCAGGCTGCATTTTACATGAACTTCAGAACAAACTGGCTCCCCACCTAAGCACCATGTTCAATCATAGTCTCACATCAGGCTTTGTGCCCACTGAATGGCACACAACAACAGTTATCCCACTCCACAAAGGGGGGAGCCATCACTGATCCTGGGAACTATTGCCCTATTAGCCTGACGAGCCTGGTCTGCAAGGTCATGGAACGTATCATCATGGAACTCATAAATAAAGACATTGGTAACCTCCAAACTCTGGACCCCACCCAGTTCAGGTTTGTGAAAGGCAGATCATGCCTTCTGAACCTGATCGACTTCTTTGAGGCAGTCACCAAAGCCATAGACGAGGGTAAGGTGGTTCTCACAGCCTATCTTGACCTCACCAAGGCTTTTGACACCATTCCCCATTCTGGAATTATAGATAAAATCACTAAACTAGGCATAAATACCTATGTCACAAGATGGGTTGCCAACTGGCTCACTGAGAGAACCCACACTGTAAAAGTTGCAGACTCCAAATCTGACTTTAAACCAGTGACAAGTGGAGGACCACAGGGTTCAGTCCTGGGACATCTCCTATTTGGTATCTACTTCTTTGAAGTACAGGCTAACACAGAAGGCCTCTGGCTAACAAAGTTTGCAGATGACTGCAAACTAGGAGCACTAGTCGAGTCCCCAAGTCATGTGGACATCCTACAGAAGGGCCTCACTGAGACAGATGCCTGGTGTCAGAGGCATGGCCTCAAGCTCAATGCCAAAATATTCATTGTCATCCCCTTTAGAAAAAACTCTGTACCCATGAACTACCACATAAACGACAGTCTACTTAATGCCGAATGTGTGACAACAGACCTTGGGACCCAGGAGGACAGTAGTTTCTCCTTTGATAATCACATCTCCCATTAGTCAGGAAATCCTTCTATGTGACACACCTCATCACAAAAGGGTTCTCATCCAGGAAAAAAGAGGTCAATGTTCCCCTCTACTTGGCACTCATTAGACCCATTATAGAATACAACGCCCCTTTTGGAATGTACCTCACAAGACATCTGCAGCAGCTGGAAAGGCCACAGAAGTACCTAACAAAGAGGATTACTGGCCTCAAACAGATGCCCTACACTGACCGTCTCAAAAATCTCTAGCTTTACTCTGTAGCATATCGCATACTCTGAGAAGATCTCTGCCTAACATATAAAGCTATGTTAAACCCAGAGCTGTTGGACATGCTACACCTAAAGAAATCCCTATCCCTCCGAGCTACATGCTCTAGGGACCTAAACCTTGTCACCACAATAAACAGGACATGCTGGAGGGATAGATTCCTGGCCCAGAGACTTCCTATACTCTGGAACAAGCCACCCATCTATGTTAAACAAAGTTCCTCATTAGCACTCTTCAAGAAAAATCTTGATGACTGGATGGAAAATAGGAAATACACCCCGAGGATGACTTCCTTGGCTCTGCTTGACAGGGGCACAGGAAATTAACTTTCTTGGGTGGCGTAAGCCAGGGAACCTTGTTGGTAGTCCCACTTAGGCCCATGGGCCAGTACCTACCTATGAACATATTTGAGAATGATCTCTTCCTGGCTATCCTAACTGTCTTCTTACCAAGATTGTTTTAAGAGGACATAGCTTGGATGCTGACTTCTGGCTACTGTGAGTATCACTCACAAAGTGGAATTACTCCAAACCTTCTCCCTCTGAAGGAAATAAGCAAGCCTATTGGCTTGTCATTTCTCCCACTCCTGGCTATCCATCCTACTTGAGCTCAGGTCACTAACAACACAGGCCAGCACCTTGTCTCAGCACGAACTGTCTGCCTTTGTGTGCAGTGTTATGGCTTTCTCCCCTGACAATATTCATTTTCCTGCACTGCTGCTGTCAGCTTATGTTTCCCACCCACATAATCCAGATTACCATGTTACAGGGATAAGGTACCGGGCCTTAGGAACAAATGAAAATTCTTGGTGGGGAATATATGCTGGGCAGCCTGGTGTGGTGTCAAGTCAAGAGACCTATAGACAGTTATCCTTTCCTCATTGTGTGGATCACTGACAGACATGCTTATCAAACACAATGGAGATTGCAGTCTTTCCCGTGCTGTTTTGTTGCAGAGGAGCTGCTGCAGCCTTTTCCTGGAAAGTTGAAAGAGAGGAGAGTCATTGTTAACCCTGCACTGTTTGACTTCATTACAAAAATCAAGATTTAAGCTCAGGCATATCAGAATGATCTACTATTTTTAAATTAACAGTTGCAGTAATTGTACTGTTAGCTTTGCTGCTCTGCTGCATAACTATAGACTCCAACAATGTGCTGACAAATAATCACTTCCTTCTGTAAGCAGGGTCTTCTTATCCAACTACATTAAAGGAGTTTTTAAGACATATGATATTCCTAAAGACCATGAAGACCTAGTAAAACATGATGGGTAAGATACAAAGATACTTTCTGCTTGTTCATACGTGGCTGCACTATGAACGTCTGCTATGCCCACCATTATGGGGTCTTGCCTTCTCTGATGGATATAACTGATTTTCACACAAGGAAAATCAAAAAAGGAGCCATCATTTTGTACATCTGAGGCAAGCTAGCATCACTGTGAAGCAGTAAATGTTTTTAACTGTTTAGAATCTATATGCACATGGTGAAGCACAGTGTGTGATTTTGAATAAATATCACATGGCTTCCTAGTTAGGCAGTCTACCATCCCACATAAATGGGGTATAAACAGTGCAGAATGGTTTAACTTTAAATCTCTCCTGAGGCTTAGAACTAATATGTGAGAGCAATTTAGCTTTCATCAGTATGCACTTTAGTCATGGCATTTGTGCTGACAAAAGATTTAGTTATTTACTGGTATATTTAGAAATTATCCTTATCTGGCTAGGATGGTTAAATCCATAACTGAATGAATTATAGCCCTTGGTTGATTTCTTCAGCTAATCCACAGTATCATTTAAGCTTTAATGTCTTTGATTCCTAAACCCTGGTACATACTAGACCACAGACTGAGATATTAGCTCAAGGCCGTATTCAGTCTTTATTATCACAACAGAAACTGCTGCTGTTGAGAAGTCAGAGCACATAAGGATTTTCTGATTTTTGCATTCAAATAGCAAAACCCTTCACTCATCTCTGGAGTCCCAGTACACAAACAGAATCAATGAGACTTCTCACTTCTTAAGTCATGTTCCACTATAATGCGCGAGCGCTCACACACACACACACACACACACACACACACACACACACACACACACACACACACACATATATATATATATATATATATATATATATATATATATATATATATAGAGAGAGAGAGAGAGAGAGAAATGTATTTTCTTCATGTATTAGCTGGGTAAATGTACTCAGTCTGGGTGTTAGCAACATTACAGATCACGTGTCACTTAGACAGAAGCCACTTGATTGATTGAAAAATGAGGATAATTACAACTGCATACAAGACAATGGGTAATCAATAAGGAAGCTGCTGCAATGTGACACTAAAGTAAGTATAGTACTATAAAATAGGCTACCAAGGACTACCAATGATAATATTTACTGTTTTTAGCAACCCTGCAATGCATGAAATGCATGTAAACAAAAAGTACTAGAGACTCATCAGGCAACTTATGTAGAACATTCTATACGAATGAGAAGTGCACTAATTGGTTCTCTGACAGAGTAGCTGATGCATGGAACAGACTACCAAATGACATTAAAGCAAGTACTAGTTTAGATATTTTTAAGAACAACCTGGATATTTATTATAGGAACAAGTGTTTTGGTATATTGGCAAGCTAGAAGGGTATCAATGCCCATGCTTGAAATATTTGTATGTATGTGTGTGTTTGTAAGTCTCTGTAATCTGCAACATAAATATGCATGTAAAATGATCATGTCAAATGGCTTGGATCATGGTTGAAATAGAGTCCTCATATATCCAGTTAACAAAGATAAAAATAAAGAAACCCACTTGGCACAATCATCTTTTCATAAGCAACCCAGAAACACTGTCAAGAGCTGCTTGCTCAAAGTGACACAATAGGTAAATAGAGGCTGAAAGACTCAAACCCTTAACTGTAAGATAAAGCTTATAGCAGCTCATATCCTTAATTCTATTAAAATAGACCATTTGTATAGTTTACTTTGCTATTAGAACTATTTTAAGTAATTAACTAACCTACTTTTTGTGGTTATATATTGTTTTAAGTGACAGTATTAGACAAAAATGTTTGCATAGTGTAAAAGAAATATATTTACATGCAGGCAGGCTATGCTGTAAGAAATATTGTAGTGATATTGTTGAAGCACAACCAAGCCAACTGTACTAATGTCATTTTAAATGCACATTGAATCACACACTTGCTTTTAGCAGGATTGTTCCTTACATAGTGAATGGCAATATTTAATACAGCATTGCACAATAACTGTCATACAAACTACTGAAGCAGAGGCAAAACCTAACTAGTGTGGGGGTAAAAAGTGCAGGAGACAGAAGTGAAGCTTTTTATGAGAGTGGTAAAAGAAATAAGGGTTTGTCTGGAGGAAGTATCCTTGTGCTCCTCAGTTATAAAAAAAAGAATGTGAAAAAAATTCAAGGAGCTGTACACAACCAAATAGGAGGTAATATCAATACCCCTCATTGATCATCGCTATGGGAGGTGAGCTAAAAGGAACATTTGGTTCTCTTAAAAATGTTCAACTTGCCAAAAAGAAGTCTTAATGGTAAAACTGATTTCACCATTAGTATAATCAAAGGCATCTGCAAGATTTAAAGTGTGGCAAAGCTGGTATAGTGAATGGCTTTGTATTTACATCACTTGTTTATACAGGACAGAGTCAAAAAGAGAAAACTTAAATGCCACAGTTGCTCTCCTTTATCGTAGTGGGGGAAGGAAAATAGTTCACTTTGCTGAATGACATTTTCTGCAGTGCTGGTGATGCTGCCGATTACACAGGGGTGGAGGTAGCAGGAGGTATGGCCCACCTTTGTGGCATGTCACATGTGTAGAGAGGACAACACTTTTATGCATATCACCACAGCAGCTCTATAAGAAAATCAGAGAAATGTTTTGGGGGTTTATTTTCTTTTCATTTTCATTGGTTAACTAAGGCAGAATGATGAGCCCACTAAACCACTGAAGCAGAAGAATGGCAGTCAGTGCAGAGGATGAAGGCACTGAGCTGTTAGTCACTAAACCAGGTGGTACTCCTGATTCACCAATAAAAAGGGGCATGCACCCAGCCTACCTTAATCTGGTCAACAAATATATCAAAAATAAAAACAGAAAAAAAGAGGGAAAAACAGTGCCTTTCCTCTGACCAGGATGATGACAAACTGAAACTGTACACAACAAATGGAGAAGTAATAGCAGTACAGTTGTAGTCCTGCAAGTGTGGCTTTGAGAGAAAAACAAGTACCCACCATCTAGGGATGATGGGCTCATATGAAACAGAAGAACAGGGTAGATGGGATGATGCATATTCTAAATGAAGTAAGGATGTACATTCATGGACTGGAAACTATGTTGTATTTCATATATATATATATATATATATATATATATATATATATATATATATATATATATATATATATACATTTGGTACATACCTTCATATTAATTAATTTTTGATAGAAAAATTTGAAGATATTAGGGTAAAAAAGGTTCAAAAAGAAATAAAGAAATAAGCTCTTTCATGCTGTATGATGCTTGTATACTGTGACATTGATGGAGGACCAGATCCTGTCTAACCCCCCCCCCAAAAAAAACATGGGATGATGCAAGGTATAACTGTAATAAGTATATATATATATATATATATATATATATATATAAAATATATAGGGTCTATATTAGAATACCGAATGTTCAAATTTCGAGTGTTCTAATATTGACCCATTTTCAGCGAATGCTGAAAATATTGAAGAAACAGAAAACCAAATTTTTTCCAAGGGAAAGAATTTGGTTGTCCATTTCTGTTGCTTTGGTATTTTCAGCACTGTGGTGGAAAGTTACAGGTCGGGTTCATGTAAGTGTGCAATTGTGTAGACGTGAGGGTTAGGGCGGGTTAGGGTTAGGGCACGGGTCAGGTAAGTGTGCGATTGTGTGTACGTGAGGGTTTGGGCAGGGTAGGTGAGTTAGGGTGAGGGCACGGGTGAGGTGACTGTGCGATAGTGACAAATCTTAGGGTTAGGGATTGGTTTAAGGTAAGTGGATAGTTAGCGGTGTATATGTAGTTTAGTGTAGGGTTAGGTGTAAGAGTTTAGGTGTATGTGTGTGGATTGCTGTTTGTTTGGTGTGCTTGTGTTGTGTGTATGTGTTTTGGAACAGCGATTTTTTTTGCTTAGGAAAAAATTTGCTGTTCTGAATGTTAGATGCTTTAAATTTTCGATTCATAGGGTTCGATATTAGAACACTCGAAATTTTGAATGTTCAGAGTTCTAATATAGACCCTAATATATGTATATACATATATATATATATATATATATATATATATATATATATTCATGGATTGGAGAGTATGTTGTATTTTATTTATATGCATTTACTGTATACTTTCAGATTTGTTATTTTAGACAGAAAAAAATTGGGTCAAAAAGATTTCATAAAGAAATAATATCTTCCATGTTGTATGATGTTTGTAGACTGTAGCATTGATGGAAGGCCAGATCCTGTCTAACCCCCCATGCAGGAAGCATTTGTGGAGTCATTCAAATAGCTTGACATTTTAGTAATAAATAAGGAAATGATTGTCTCTTTCAAATTATCCATTTTTCATAAAGTAGTGGGATGCACTTTGATTATATGGATGCAGCTTTGAATGAAACATAGCAACCCTGGGGAGTCATTTATAAAAGAGTTCCCAGGCTATAGAGATAATGATTACTAGATGATAAGAAACGTGGAAAACATGTTAGTGTCTTGATAAACCGGTTGTTGAAAATGCTTGATGAGAACTGTGGGGAGTCTGCTTTGAATAAAAATAGCATGATAAAAGTGAACTGTTTCCAGTTGAATATATTTGGACTGTTTTGCAAAAAAAAAAAAAAAAAATGAAAATGTAGTGGTTATTATAATGTTTGTTTGAAATAATCTTACATTCTGAAATGAGAAAAAAAAAGTAGGATGCATAAGAAATGTTTGTCAATACAAAGAATTATAGCTAGGTGGCAAGCTGTTTTTAAGTTATAATATTAGTATTGTCATTTATTATAGCTAGACAAAACGAAGTTCTAAAGTCGGCAAAGCAGCTTACCCCAACGTGTGCTTGCCATAAGACCATACTTTACAGGTGGTCATGACTATCCATATTCCTGTAATGCAGAGGCTACCAAAAAGTATTGCTAGATACTCATAAGCAGTGACAAGAACTTTTAAGTGTGTCTGCTTACAGGTGCAGATGGCTTTATGGTCCCTTTGGTCACTTCCCTATTATTGTTCCTACGTTCCTTTTTCCTAAGTACATACATTACTAGGAACTGGTCTAGCTGTCTGTGCTGAAACCAGAATTGTTTGGTATCCCTTAAGGATTTTGCAATGCAAATAGCAGAGAATGGATAAAATGGAAATTCAGACCGGATAATCACACATATTCTGAGTGATAATTGCTGTTTTAGTCGTCACAGAAGACAAGATACACTTGTTTGAAAAAGAAAAGGAAAAATCATAAAATAACAAATTCCATGTTATGCTGTTAAGATAAAACATGTGTGCTACTATACTTTAAGTACATGTGTCAGTGTTCTAGCAAATTCTGTTACTCTCTTTTGAATTCCCTGGTACATTGAGCATATATATTTATTAAGCAAGGAAAAATACACATTTGCACCTGTAGCACTTACCATGCACTGGTTATTAATACACATTTGCACCTATAGCACTAACCATGTACTGGTTATTAAGTAATATCACCTAACTGGAGTATTGTCCAAATTAGTTTTGTGTATTTTTTAACAATTTTTTTGCTGGATCTGAGAATGCTGGCAATTAATATGCAGTGTTGACACAGAGCCTATAATTCAAATACGACCTCATCAGTACATACACATGCAGAGCTTTTGATTAGCTGTAGTACAGGCATGTCACGAGTTAACTGGGTTATATGCAAAAGGATTTCCATAATAGTTTTCTTACTCTCTCTCGCTCTCTCTCTCTTTCTCTCTCTCTGTCTCACACACACACACACACACACACACACACACACACACACACACACACACACACACACACACACACACACACACACACACACACACACACACACATATACACACACAAAATTGTTCACACATACCTTTCTTATTTGAGTTCTGAGCATGTACAATTGTATACGTTTCTTTATCTGAATAACAGAAAATACAATCCAAACTTGGGCTCAGTATATGGAGATGTCCATTGCTTTACACAGTGAAGAAAAGAATGTAAGAAGTGATTTACTAGCTATGCATTAACTGCAGCTGCTTTGATAAACTCTGGAACTGGCAGGTTGCTTACTAACGATCACCTCAGCACTGAGTCATGTAGTGTGTACTACTGTATAAAAAGTGACAAGGAACATTACTGCATGGCACTCATTGTTAGCTGATGAAACTGGATATGTAAAATGTGATTATTTCCAATATTTTTACAAAAAGTACTTATATTACATAGGGTTGATAGTAGTATGGCTGGAGAGGGAGAAAGACAGTTTTCACAGTATCATGCTGAGAACATGAAGATATCAAATGAGTTTTATGGGGGCTATGTGGTATAACGGCATGCCTGATCAAGGAGGATTATCCTCCTAGACCTAAATCATTCCTTTGGGCTCTCTGAGCTTTTGGTTGGCTGAATGAGACTGCATATCTCCTGGAATGGTAGAGTGCATTATAATGCAAACTTTTACCATCCACTAACATGCACTAATGCTATGTATAACTAATAATGCTATATTATAACTAATGTTATACCTAGCATATTTTACAGTTTTGGACTTAAAAGAAATTTGTATTTGTTATTAATTATCTTTTTGCATACTCTTCACAATTAAATTGTGACACATGCAGTTTTTTAATGTTGCTGATATATCTTGGGTTTTGTTTAACAAAATGCAAACTGTAATTTAATTAATTTAAGTATTATTTTATTTAGAAAATGCAGTGAAGTATGTGTTGGTGCTTTTGATGAAATAGAAAAAACATACGATTTGCTTGTTATAAGAAAACAAGACTTGTAATAATGTGGACTATATTGTGAGGTAAAGTGTTTTTAGAAAATAATTTAGTTTTATAATTAAAAGTGACTTCTTATGTTTGATCATGTGAAGCATATTTTGTTGCATTTGAAAGTATATGAAGTGGTGCTGTGCTACAGTTATCATTTAGTGACAGAAAAGAAGATGGAAATTGCTTACCTTTTTGGCTATGTTTTATCAGGGTACTGCAAAAGGACAATTTCTTGACAAGAATGGTCATCCATGGTTTGCACTGATATTGTCTTATACTTAGCCCAGTCTTTTAATATCCTGCATTGATGGGCTTTAACTACATGCACCACTGAATAGCTGTAAATACACAAGATAAAAAGGATGAAAGAGGATGGAATAATTCAAAGAGAAAGGGGAGAACAATGGCCCCAGTCAGGTATATTAGACAAGTACTTCTTAAAGTTGTGATAAAGAAGATGAAAAATTCGACCCTTGATGTTACATGGGTGAGCAGCTCAGTAGATAATGCACATTTCTATGATATGGTATACATCTAAGTAACCCCCTAAACATAAAAATCATCTCCCAGGTCAATGCATACTGTTGGTGTAGGACATAGCCACAGTACAATAACTACCTGTTATGCATAGCAGACCATAAGGTATGTAAATAGACTTTTTTTTATTATTCTCTCACTAATATCTCTTGTGATGGCCTTGCTTTACCCTGGCCCAGTAATCAAGGAGCCTCAGTGCTCAACACTGACACTGGTGAGAGATGGTCACTAAAAACAGGAATGGATGTACACAGTATTTTAACATGCAGCTCTCTGCATCAAGCAGAATTTCCCCCAAGAGCACACAGGGAATACACTCCTGACCTGGGACTAGACTCTCTCTCTCTCTCCAGATCCCAAACATTACTCACTTTGGTGCACTATGTACTAGTTCCAAGTAGCTGACACACCCGCACGGTATTTGATTTTCATAAACTTACACACACACACACACACACACACACACACACACACACACACACACACACACACACACACACACACACTCTCACTCCTTGGAAAGGCTGGCACAGATTTACTAGCTGTACCCCTCATGTCTAGAATATAAGGTAACAATGCTGCCAACTGTCAAATGGTCTAAGTCTCTTAATAGGGTATCCAATTATACTAAGTAAAAGCAATACATATATAAATGTAAATGGTAGAGTGTAACCAGAGCAGCAAGTTTTTTTTGAGTGGCCAAGGCATCACTAAAATACACACAAGAACTCTCAAGATGTTAAAAGTATTCTCTAAAAGACCAGTCACAATGAAAGGTATAAAAATATTTAATAATAACTAAGAAAATTGAAAACATGAGAATACTAAATATCTAAGTACAGTAAATACCAGAATTTCAATCACAGGAGAAATAAAAATAACACAGTTGGACAGATTCAAACAGATGCAGAAAAACACTACTTAACTATTCTCACTGTATTTCCAGAATGGTTAAAGAATAACTGTTCCCTAAATAAGTTAATTAATACATTATGGCAAGATAGGATGCTGAGATTCGTACTTCCAGAAGGAAAGGAGATGAGCTTCTAACTAACTGAACTGAACTAACTCAACTGACTGTGATAACTGTCATAGATCTTTATATCATGTTCCAAAGAAAACAAAACAAAACAAACTGCTGTCAGAGTTCCATCGTCTCAGTGCTGATTACAGAATGAAATCACATTATAACACCTGAATCCAGCACAATAACACACCCACACCTCTGCCAAGCTCCACCGCAGCACCTGAAAACCAAAGAACAACCCCAAAAAAACCTCCACTCCTCCTCTCCAGAACTCCCTATCCAAAAACATACATCCAACCAGCCACAACAACACTGTTAATACATTTCCAACACAAGCATCTGCACAAGTCAGTGCGACAGCGTAATGATGCAAAACTATCCACAAAACTCCAGCCAACTATGCTGGCATATGTTACACATGCACTGCCCTATTCTCCCTGGCATAGATGGCAATACCTCAAATCATTACATCCCTAATATTATACTATATAACTGTGATATTAGTACTGTCACTGGCTTCAATAAATTTCTGAGTATGTTCACTCAGTCTGAACCATTCCGTGTTCCTTTTGGAAAATATTAACATTTCTGCTGTAACAAGTGTGTCATCTAGTTGACAAGTTACCAACATTTGAAGCTAAATCAAATTATTTGCTGGTGCATGGTTAGCATCTGTTGTATGCTAGAACATTAGAAAGAAACACTGCATGGTGCCTTGTTTAGATTCTGCCATTTGCAAGTGTAGGAGGTCTGTGAATTATTGACTTGAATGTTTTGGGGAGATTATTTGCCATCCATTTTTTTTTTTTTTTTGTAGATCATCAGAGTTAAACCCAAAGCTTAACTATGATTACTAGTAGACTAGACTTTTCAGAGTAAAGCTTGTTGATGATACTGTTTAATTCTGTCATTTTATCTTTGACCATACTTTGTCAGCTCATTAAGTAAGGGAAGTAGTATGGGGTGACTTTATCCTGGAAAATGGTAACAGCTTGGAATCTGGATCTTTGCTCAGTGAAGGATAAGAAAGAGAGAGAGATGAATGAATAGATTATAGCCTATAACATTTTAGCAGCAGTGGCAGAGAGATAGTAATGATTCTTCTGTATATTTAAATTTACCAGACACTGGTTCAGGATACTGGGAGAAGGGTTCAGAGTGCAAAGTACCAAGACTTCTTCTTAAAGAGTTTTAGCTCCCTGGAAATCTGTCTTGATTATACACTGGTCCTGGTAGACAATGTGAAATCCTCAAAATATGAAGAGAATGGTGGTGGTGGTGGGGTAGTGAAGTGCGGTGCAAGGAGGTTTGAGGAAGTCAGTATTCTACCCAATTTGTATGACGTGAAACAGAGGCAAAGAATGCAGTCATATTATTTCTTGTCAAACAGTGGTGCAAGGCCATTTGACCCATATCTGTATGCATTTCTGTTTATCTGAATGAATGCCTGTGTACAACTTTGTGAGTATAATTTATTAACTCAGGTGCTTTAATTAAGTAAAAGGGAAGAAGCATGACTAACTCCTGTATCCCCACCACACCTGTCCCCAAAATACATTTAATATGCATATAGTTCTGAGAGTCATCTGCTAGCTTAAAATGTCCAGGAAACATATATCTATAGTTTGATTAAACATAGGCACACAGACTTTACCACTTTAGGCAAACTAAATAGTTTCACAAAGTCATGTTTCAGTCATCCTCCAGTCTAGCAAAAAATGCACATTAAATATTTACTGCCACGCCATTTTTATTTTCTAGTTTGTACATTTTTTGCATGCATTCCCATTAAATATGCTGTACCTCCTTTTGATACAAAGGGTGACAACATTTAAATGAGGAATAACACAGTAAAGTGCAATTTATGAGCAATTAGGAGCACTTCAAAGGGCAGCATTCTGCATTTTCTTTGTAGTATAGGAAGCCTAGTCCTTGTATCTGCTAGTCATCTAGAAAGAAACTAAAAAAACATCATGAGCAAAATTATGTGTATACTGTACTGTACCTGTGATTTCAATGTCAATGCCGGATTTTGATGACTTACTAACTAAAATATTTTAAAAATAAAAGACCAGAGAAGATGCCAAGTTTCCTAGTTCAAAAACTCTTAAATATTAATCCACAGTGCAGCAGGGTGTATATTGCAAGTACTCTGTTTCCACTACTTTTTTCTCCAAAGTTGGGTCATTTAGAAGCTCAAAATCCATTGTTTAGACTACATTGTTGTGCATGGCTTTCTTACACAGTCTTGAGGAGAAATACCCCAAGTATCAGTAGCTTGCAGGAAAAAAAGTTGAATGACATAATGAGGGAGGAATGCTTTTTGCCAAAAGAAATAATTGTTGGTCTGATTTTTGATTGTGTGTGAGCAATGATTCACTTTCTGGTAATATTTCTCCCTTCTTCAAGAAAGTACGACCATGGACTTTATATATATATATATATATATATATATATATATATATATATATATATATATATACACACACATATATATATATATATATATATATATATATATATATATATATGTATATAGATATATGCATACATACATATATATAAGTTTACGGGTATAGATGCACATTGGGGGTGTGGTGGGGGCTTACCCACCCTACTAAAAACTAGAAAAAGGGATTTTTTGTCCTTTTGGTTTTTGGGATTTCTTTTTTCATTTTGCTGAAACATTGGCCTTTAGGAAGTCGACATTTCATAGTAGAACCAGTGCTCTGCATGCTTTTTGCAAAATATCTGTAAAGCATTTGTTTTTTTATTTTTCTGTGAAACTTATGTTAACTTGCTTTTCAAAACATGTTTTAAACATTTCTCAGTTTGTTTTGAGATTATAGGTAGGTACTAGGCTAGCTGCTCTTGTGGACCATTTTAAGTCTAGGCAATTTCTTTTTGTGAGAGTAAAACCTTTTATCTCATGTGTGAGGTAAACACCTTAACCATTATGCCAACTCCCCAAACTAACAAATCCAACTCTTCCATAGTGACTGCATCTCCATGTGTTTTCTCCATACTGTCATTGTTTTTTCCTAGGCAGTACGGTACATTGGTAAACAATAACTGTCCAGATTTAGTATGAAAAGAACTTTAAAGACTAAAAAATGATCATATTTGTTTTCTTATTATTCTTGAATTTATCTATCTTAGTACTTAGCTACACTTTATTGATATCATTTAATTTCAACAGGGACTCAAATGTCAATATTTCAGTATATTCAGTCATGATTATTGTATTTCTCATTTCAAGCTGATAATCTCAAGCTTTTCTTTTTTTTTATGAAAGGATTTCTTTCTCTAAAGAAGTATCAGTTTTTCTTATGACACAACAGTATTTAGAAAGTACTGAACATACCAGGATCTGGCATGTATTTTGTTTAGTAGTAGAGGTTTGTTCAGTGCTGTGATGCATTGCTGTTAGGGAACAGTTGTCTACAGCTCTGAACAGAAGTTTTGAAGTGAAGCTTTTCAATATTATTTATATTTTGTCAGAGTATCTAAAGATTTAGCATTTTCTATGTTTTGCACTGTTAAGAGGTTTGGACCTCTTAGCCATTCAATAAAAATAACTTCAATAATCCATTTTATAAACATCAAATAAATAACACTTCTCTTCTACATTGTTTCTGTGACTTTCGGACATCATTATGGGGCACAAGTTAAGCACACAGTTAACTGTTGTCATTGTTGCTTAAATATTATTGCCTCCTTGGATTTCTAACCAGGTGGTCAGAGTATTTAGTGTTAATAAACCCACCAGATAGATTTGTGAGTGTACCAATTGTTGAGGGTGTAGCTATACAGGAAAATAGTTGGTTAATTGACAGTTCCCACAATGATAACCATTGTTCTTGACCTGTAAGTTTAATATTTTAAATAAGTCATTATTTTTGGGGTCAGAGACAGGGAAATGATACAGTACTACTGTAAATAATTTGTAAGTGAAAATAAGTTTAAGTTTATGTTAAAGAGAAACTCCACTCTTCAGTGTAGGCACACCCTCCTTGTTATAACAGATATTATTTAATGCCCAGAAATACTTCACTTTCTTTTAGTGTCTTTATTTCTATTTGTTTCATTGGCATATATTATGAAAAATGTCACCATTTTTCCTATAAAGATGTTATACCTTTCCAGAAATAAATGTATCTCAGTTTCCCTGACATAGGTCTTTGATCAGTTTTCTGTAGCTTAATGGTAAATATTCAGTATAATAGATCATGTAAACTTTGTTTTGCAGTCAAATGTAGCTTGTGGTACTCAACAGAAGGGCTACAGACCTTTTAGATCAAATGTAGAAAACAGTTTTCACATTGTTGGAATGTATGTATGTATATGTTTATCATTTAAAAAAAATAATTGACTTTCCTGTTATAGTCTCAGAATTCCACAAGTGTGCATGTATGGAGTCTTGATGTCCATAAAGAAAAAAAAAGTCATCTGACTTGGTTTGGCTATTTTTGAAACAGGCCAACATGTATGTTAATTTTCTAAAGACATTAAGACAGTTATGTCTTATTAAAGGTCAGATCCTCCTACACATTTTCTAGGAAGGGGGTAGAAATTAGAAATGACATGGCAGTGATTGCTAGTTAGGCAGTCGGAGTAAGCAATGAGCAGCTAAAGACTGATGACTGATGAAGCCTGAATCAAAAGATAAAATATGCTCAGTGACTTGTGGATAGCAAAAAGTCTCAGATACATCAGTAATGCTCCCTCTCTGTGATCTCTGAGATGCCACTGCCAGCTACCCTGTAGGATGTTATATATGATTTTGATAGGGTGTTGTGAGTGAGTATGTGCATGTCTGGGTGTGTGTCTTAATGAGTGTGTGTGTCTGTATGTGTAGGTGGTATTGCAGTGATTTACAGTGTATGCATTTGATACTGGTTAATTGAATGCATTACTGTGGCAATTATTTATATATTTGTCCACTAATTTGATTATAGACAACAAAAGTGTACCAAATGTATATATTTGGTGCACACACACACACATATGCGCGAGTGCATGTGTGCGTGTGTGTGTGTGTGTGTGTGTGTGTGTGTGTGTGTGTGTGTGTGTGTGTGTGTGTGTGTGTGTGTGTGTATGTGCCTAAGCATGTGTTTTTAGGGGGTTGTAACTCTTTAAACTATTTGATGGCCCGTCTCTGAGCCAGTAATCAACAAGCCTCAGTCCTCACCACCACTGACACCGGTGAGGGATGTTGACTTGTAACAAAGATAGATCCACACAGTACTTTCAGCTGTAGCTGCCTGCACCAAGCACAATTTCCTTTAAGAGCACACACGGAGCACATTCAGTCCTGGGGCTGGGTTTCCCTCTCTCCCTCCAGGCCCCAAATAAGACTCCCCAGTGACCACAGCTGTAGAGTTGAGTCATCATCTGAGTGATCCAAGCCAATTCCTCCATCACCCTCTCTGTGAAACCAGTATTCTGCATCCCTGCCCCCAAATAGCTGACACACATACACACTGAGTTCTGTTTCTCATACACACACACACACACACACACACACACACACACACACACACACACAAACACATTTGGGAAAGGCTGACGTATGGTAGATAGTGCCACCAGAACACTTCAAAGCCAGTTACTCTTACAAGGGTACCCAATTATATTGACCAAAAATTAATACTAATACAAATGGTAGGTAGTATTTGACCAATGCAGTAAGGTTTTCAGGAGTGGCCACAGTGTCATCAAATAAATATAAGTACTCTCAAAGGTTAAAATATTCACTAAAATACCAGCCACAATGAAAAGTTTAATTATAAGTAATAAATAATAAAAGAAATGAAAATACTAAATAACTATTTACAATAAACACCAGAGTTTCAATCACAGGAAACATTAAAAATAACGCTGATGGAAAGATACACACAGATACAGAAAACCAATACTTAACAAATCTCACTATATTTTCCTGACTGATTGAAAGAATGAATGCTCCCTAGTTCAATTACTAGAGCCATGCATGATGATGTAGGTGAGTGGTCCTTCTTTGTCAGCTTTCAAAAACAGACTGCCCTGAGACTTCTATCTCATCTAGTATTAAGACATAATTTCAGTGCTGGATTACAGAATGATATCACATATATCTGATCATCTGACTTTGGTTTCCCACAATACCCCCTTTACTAGAAACTGAACTAAAAACTTGCATGTATGTGTCATAATGCACATACATAGAGCTTTGTTAAGATGTGTTACAGCATCTGGAAGCTAAAAAAAATTTCAGAAACTTCCATCCCTCCAGGGTAGCAATTAGCTCACTCCTAAGGACAATACAGTAAATTCCTAGTCCTGGTTTTCACAGACATTTTGTCTCTGGCTGCAATCAAAACTGTAAGATACAATCTTTATGGCATAAACCAGGTATTTTAATTACAGACTATTTTTCAAAGTTATCTGTCCTTAGATTAACCTCTTCTCTGCCAGTATCCTATATTACAGCATATTCATTTTAACAGTTACCATACAGTCTGACATGCAGGTGTATTTCTTTTCTGTCCAGCAGGACCTACTGTTGGTACATTGTTAACACAAGCAGCTTTACAAGTACATTTTCAACACAAGCACATGTACAAGTCAGTTTGATATACATATGTTGGCATATGTTACGCATCCACTGCCCTGCTTCTCCTGGCATAGCTGGCAATACTGCACATCATCAAATACACTACATAATGAGTCTGATAGCAATGAGCTGAAATTCATTGCTCTGTCCATTATTTATACATTTAGTCATTTGATTACAATCAAATATCTGTATTATATACAGCCAATAAAATGGCTGAAGTTGATGGGCATATGCATGTGTGTCTGAGTGTATGTGTGTGTGAATGTGTTCTTATGTGCAGGTTTGTGTGTGTGTGTGTGTTTGTGTGTGTGTGTGTGTGTGTGTGTGTGTGTGTGTGTGTGTGTATGTGTGTGTGTGTGTGTGTGTGTGTGTGTGTGTGTGTGTGTGTGTGTGTGTGTGTGTGTGTGTGTGAAGCAAAACTGGGCTGCAATGGGTTGCACTGTTTGCATCTGATAGTAGCAAAATACATTACTGTACCCATTGTTTATATTTATATTCCTTTACATCAGTATGTGAATCTGTGTGTGTGTGCGTGCGTGTGTGTGTGTGCGTGTGTGCGTGTGTGTGTGTGCACGCATATGCATGCCTTTATGGGCAAAAATGGGGAATGCAACCAGTTGCATTGTATGTCCCTGATAGCAATGATCTGAAATGCATTATCTATTTATTCATTTATTTATTTCACAGTCAGACAAAGTACCCAGTAAAGACACTGGGTATAATTGATGGGTAGAGAGGCAGTCTGTGGATGAAACTGACTGACCTGAGCAGTCATTCTTCACAGTGAAGTAGTTGTTGATTTGGTTTGGTAGGGGTAGTGTGTATTTGAATATGACAAGCTGAAACACTGCTGAGACAATTATTATTTATTGTTTTGTTTGAGTCAGTCAGACATCTGAGCTGTATAGTCAAAAATGTGGCTGTAGTGAGTGTTGAGGCAGTCTGCTTAAGAAAGTGACTAAACTCAGCTGCTGTCTGATCTTAATTTTGTCAGGGGTAGTATGTGTTCAAAAAACAAGCTGAAAAAACATTGCTCTTACTATTATTAGTTATTTTATTTTAATTGAAGTGTATGCAGCAAATAAAGTATCTATAATGAATGGGTACTGAATCAGTCTTTGGAAGAAAGTGATGGACCACAGCTGTCATTTGATCACAGATTATCTGTCCTAGCAGGGTTAATATGTGTTTAAATAAGGCAAATTAAAATGCATGACTTTTACTATTCTTTTGTATTATTTTTATCTGATCACTGTTGGACATCTGAGATGTGTACAGCCAATAAATTGTCTATAAAGAGTGGGTACTGAGGGAGTCTGTGGATGCAGTTGATACATAAAAAGTCCTCGACCTATTGTAATATATGCCTATCCCATTCCTGTTAAACCTATCCATTCATTTTCTGCCATTCCAGTTAGTACCTCCCATTCCATGGCTTCCTGCGGGCCCACCATTGCTTTGAAGTCACCAGCCACCACTGATTACAGTACATCTTGAGGCATTAATTAGTTTCTCATGTGATGGTTAACTGCTTCATATACAACCAAGATTAAAATGGCAATGCATGACTGTTTAATTGGTGGTCACATCATTCAGGAAAATCAGCACATTTTTTTACTCTCCCTTTTCTCTATGGTGCAGAAACATCAGCGTAAGAATTATAAAATAAGTGAGTAGGGGCAAAACCCTAGCATGGAGACTTCAGCAAGGGTACGTCCTTCAAAAATGCTTGATTATTAGTGCTACAGTAGTTTATATTATAAAAATATTAAATATGTTTGTTGCAAGTTTATGCATGAAATTTAGTCATTCATTTCTTGCAATATGAGGAGTACCCAGTATGTGCTCTGGCTTTAATGGATGGCCTGAGATGCCAGTTGTGGATGAAACTGATTGACCTATTCAGTCATTTGATCACAGTGAAGTAGTGAACATCTCCGTCGTCATTGAGACATGGCTCAAAATTTAACTAGTATCCCCAAATTATAGGATTTAGTTCTTACCATTATTTCAGATTAAGTGGAGGACATTGCTCTCTTCATATATTTTACACTAAATGGCAAAGTGTTAGGTAACAGTTTAAACAAAGAAACAATAAGTAGCAATGAGGCATGAAATATGCACATCACCAAATGGATTTCCTCACATCCCCAAAAAAGGCCTTTGCTTCTGCTTATATTTTTGAAATTACACAGTTAGATTCAGAATATTACACTATGTGAAGCAACAGAAAGTAAAACTTGCAATTTTCTTGAGTTCGGTTGCACAAGTGCGGCATACAGTTTGAGCTGAAATTTCCTGTAGCATGGGGCATCTCAAAACTTTAATAAGGTCATTGGCCATGTATTATGCAGCAGACTGATAGGAAAACTGGAGGGATCTACTGAAGAACTGGATAGCTCCATGGATGAATGTCAAGGTATAGGGAACTGACTAGTGGAGTACCACATGGGTCTGTCCTGGACCAGTATTCTTTATTGTTTTTGACACAGATATAACTGAAGGAATATAGAACAGGATCAACATATTTGCTGATGATGCAAGGGTAGTTGGAGCACTAGAGGCTGGAGAAGAGTCTAGCAAAAAATCTGGAAAGGCTGAACAAATGGGCAGAAAAGTGACAGTTGACCTGCAATGAAAATGAAAATTCTGGACTTGGACAACAACAACCTTGGTATAGAGTATCAGCTCTGATTAGTACAGCTAATAGCAATGGAACATGAGAAGGACCTGATTAAACTGGTCAAATGTGGACTACACCACTAGAAGCACAGTGAGATGCCAGTAGCAACAGCAAACTGAATGTGCAGGTGTATTATTAGTGGAATACATTTTTGAAGCAAAGAGGCAATGTTTACAATCACATTTTGAGTAATACTTGCAGTTCTAGAGGCCATATGAGAAAGCAGACTATAAGACTGATATGATGAATTCAGAGGAAAGCTGCCAGAAATATATGAGGGATGACCAGGTGGTATATAAGCTAGATCTCTTATTTCTTGAAATCAATAAAGATGGTGTGGGGAGTAGAGATACTGTTAAACAAAATCTTCTCAGGGAAATGTGAAAGGACCATTCTGAAAAGGATAGAAGATAAATGAGGAGGCCACAAGCAGCAGATTGAAGAGACCAAGTAACGCATTAATCTTCAAAAGTACTTTTTCAGTGAGAATGTTGTGAACCTTGGAACGGACATCTGGTATGGGTGGTGGGGAGGTACTCCACAGAGGCATGTAAGAACAAATGAGACATGTGGAACTAAGGTAAATGGAAAGATAGGCAAAGAGTCAAGTATAATGATGAGGTACTTAAATTCAGACAATATAGGCTTATTGGCTCCCTCTGCTGTTAAGCAAATGTAATATAATATTCAGCCTCTAAAGACCATAGGAAAGCCTTGCTTCTTGAAAATGAATGGGCCTAAGTGTAAATATCATTCATATAGAAAGTGAAAGCAAAATATTTGCCACTTTCTCACCCACTGTTAATTTCTGAATAGTTTAAGGTAAAATGTATGCTTCAGAATTCCTGTGCTAATCTGAAAATTTTAATACAGTAGCAGCATGGCATACTGAAACAGTACTGTGTTACCAGAGCAGCACCAAAACACAGTGGAATGCAATTAACATTAAAATTAAAAGATTTGCTCAGGACTGTTGAAACATAATGTGGATGAGATAGTGCCATCTGTGCCAGGGAGACTAGGCCAGTACATGTGTACATATGCCAGCAAAGCTAACTGGAGTTTTGTAAACAAATGTTATTTGACCGTCACAGTGATTTGTACAGTTGTTTAAGTTAAAAATATATTTGTAAAGTTACTTGTGTTAAAAATGCATCAAAGGTAGGCACTGTTGGACAGAAAAAATGTCTTTATGCATATTAGGTTGTATTGTTGTAACTGATCAAATAGGTATGTTTTATCTGAGAACCCTGGAATGGTGGTAAGTTTGAAATTGTATTATAGCTTTCAGATGTTGCCACAGATCTTAGCAAAGCTCTGTGTGTGTATTGTACCAGAGTCAGGTGACCAGAGATGATATTGTCTTCCAACTAGCATCTTGTTTCTTTGGAACCCTCAAAGCAGCACTTTAGAATCTGACAGGAAAGATTTCTGACAGGATATATATCTGACACATCCACACAGACAAAGAGAGACATTATTTGGCTTTTGCTGTGGTAAGTCACTCAGCACACATCAGCTTGGCTTGCGTTAATAAGTAGTCAGGGAACAGTAATTCTTTAGTTAGTGAGGGACATTTAGTGAGAATAGTTTATTTTATTAATTTAAGTTTGATGACTGGGGAAGTCCACTGGGCCAAGAAGAGCTTGTTTTCAGTGGAGACCTGAGGAGAAAAGCTCCACAATAATTGCAAGTTACATTTCACATGTTACAAAAGGACATAGTTCATACAGCTAATTAAACATTTACAGATAAGCTTCATGATATTTGCAACTGGCTTGTCACAATGTTACAAAATGAAAAGACATAATTCAGTACATAAATTTCAACATTTACTTAAAGTGAATATTCTTGTTATAAACTTAATAGTAGGTTTAACACTTCAAAATATATTGCTACTAGCCATTAGTAGGTTAGGAAAATATTATGCATGGAGAGGGTAATAGCATATTTGAGACTGGAGAGTATAGTAAAATAGATATTAGAGAGAAAAATAGTTTTTAGTAGGGGAGGGATTGTTTTGGGTGGGATGAAGTAATAGTAAAGGTAGTTGGATGAGTCAGTGCAAGGTGGAATGAGGCGGGGTTAAGTTGGAGCATGGCAAGGGTATTCCCATTTGGAAGAAAGATGAGAGAGTAGCTGAGATATGGAAGTTGTATGTTTAGGTAGGTAGGTTGTATAGGTGTGTGGGGAGAGAGCTCCACTGTTTAGCTAAGGAGTGGGACAGTAGTAGATGGCCAGGAGGTCATGCAGGTTTGTGGACCAGAAGGAGATTTTGTTTTTTGGATCTGAATGAGCACTTGGGGATGTAAGGTTTTAAGGAAGTAGCGAGAGCTGGGCAGTTGTCAGGTTTAAAGATGAGCTTGTGGGCAATGGTGAGTTGTAGGTAACTGAGGTAGTTGGGTAGTTCAAGCCAGTTGAGGGTGAGGAATGAGTGGCAGTGGTGGGATGAGTTTTGTGAATTGGTTGCAAATGTGGAGATCTTGTGGTAGTAGGATTCAAGTTTGGACCAAAGGCCAAGATGGAGATTGGTGAAAAGAGGGGCAAAATACATAAGGGATGGGAACAGGAAGGTGGATGCAAGAGTTTGATGGGTAGAGCGACTTAGGAAGCGGTTGTGCCTGTAGAGGAGACCTAATTTTTTGGTAGATTTTCTTGATTGGGGAGTGGATGTGGGTGTAAAATTTTAGTTCTTCATCAATAGTGAGTTTAATATTGTTTTCTGCATCTATGGGAAACTATCCAACTGTATTATTTGTTGTAACTCTGTGGCTGAAACTCTGTTGTTTATTGTATTCAGTAATCTCCTGTTTTCTGTTTTATTATTTATCATTACATATTTTAATACCTTTCATTGTGGCTGGTCCTTTGGAGAATACTTTTTAACATTTTGAGAGTACTTAGTGTTGTTTTAGTGCACTGTAACTGCTCCTGAAAGCCTTGTTACATTGGTTATACCCCAAAATTTGTATTATTATTAATTTTATAAAGTATAATTGTCTGTCCTTTATAAGATCCTTAGGGTAGAAGACTGATGGCAATGTGATTACCTCAGAGTCTGGGCAGAAAGGGCACAGCTAGTAAATCATGCCAGCTTTTCCCAGTTGTGTTTCTGTATGTGTGAAACTCAAACGTCTGAGTGTGTGTATCAGCTACAGCAAACGAGCTCTGGTCAGTGTAGTGTGTGTGTGTGGGCCTAGAGAGAGAGAAAGATAGTCCATCCTCAGGTCTGGAGCATGCTCCCTGTGTGCTCTTAAAGGAAATTTTGCTTGGTGCAGGGAGCTGCATCTGAAAATACTGTGTGAATCCATCTTTGATCTTAGTGACCATCTCTCACCAGAGTCAGTGGTGAGGATTGAGTCTCCTTGAATGCTGACCCAGAGTAATGACCCTTTACACAGTGTAAGCAGTTTCACGTATTAGAGGGAATACTGATAGTAAGAACATGGAGATGACATATGTAACATGGTAGTTTTACATTAGGGTTTACTGAAATAATGGTATGGCCTTAGTATTAATAGTGGTTTAAGAAACACATCAGGTAAATAAAAGAAAGAACATTTACATCATCTATAAAATTTGATTTTGAAATGTGATCTTGTTGCTGTATGTTACCGAACGTTGTCACAAAGATACAAGTGAATAAGCAGACAAACTAGTAAATCAGTTAATGAAAGTTATTTCCATTTCACATACCCAGCAGTCTGCCTTTTGCTGGAGGTGTTAGCTTGTAGGGACTCAAAAGGGAAAAACTGACATGATGAAAAAAAAAAAAGAGAATTTTCACTGCTGAGGAAGCCAATGAGTATGGCAACATGCAAATGAAATAGATTCAGACAGGGAAGAGAGAAATGTTACAGCAGCATTTATGAGGCAAAAGAGAAGGACTTGGAGAAAACTGAGTCATAAGATATACTCAGCCAGTTCTGAAAGCATTGGTGTAAAAGGCTCTCAAGACAGTACCTGATCTGGTGTCCCCTCATTTAAAGACAATGATTAATAATAATAATAATAATAATAATAATAATAATAATAATATAAACAATAAAACCTTCTTGGGGACCAGTAGGCATAATGGTTGAGGTCTTCAACTCCTATGTACAAGGTTTGAGCTTGACCTCCGGCTAATGCCTGTTTTGAGTTTGCATGTTCTCCATTGTCTCTGTGGGGTCTTTCCCATCTCAAAAAAAAAATGAGTTTTTCCATCTCAAACTCATCAATGGATGAATTGTGCCCTATAGGGGGAAGAATTGTATAGGTCAACCACTTTGGATATCTACTGTGATTCGCAGTATCTTCAAGATAGGAGAACACAGATCACAGACTGCATGGTGTGGCAGGGCTGGCCACTCAGTGGTGTAAATTATGGCTCTAGGTGATTTGGTTATGTTGACTAATGTCACCAATAGGCATGGGTATTAGCTGGTGATAAGTGGGTTGAGGATCCAACCTACACCAGGGACCCATGTTAACAGTGGGAGAGGTGTATGTGCCTCTATTGAACAGTGTGTGCCCATCATAAAGCCCAGCAGCCCTAGGTTAATAAGCTACTGTGTAGGCTGTGTCCAGTTGCCCAGCCTGAGTACCTGTGATGATAGCTCTGTTGAGCGAAAGCTGAATGTAAAATCAATTAGCCTACCAAACATGAAGTTAGAATTGCTACACTCAGTGTAGGACAGGTTAGAAATGGTGTCTGAACTGTGGTAAGAGAATGGCTTCAGAAGGCAATAAGGGATGTCACCAGAATCAGTGACACATTCATGGCAATCAGGCTCCAGCCTAATGACAGGGTAGGACAGTATTCATAATATCAGCGTATGCCCTACAGCAGGGTTGTGATAGTGAAGAGAAGAGTGCAATAAGATGGCAGGTGCAGGACCTACTAGATAAAGCAGAACAACATGAATTAGTGTTCATAATGAGTGACTTGAATACACATACTGGGACATACAGAACAGAATATGAGGACTGTGTGAGCCCACTTCTGCAGAGTAATAGGAATATACAAGGAGAGTACATTCTAGACTTATGTCTGGTATATGGCTTGGTAATAGCCAATGCATGGTTCAGAAAGTGAGACAGTCACAAGATCATATTGAAAAGTGGTCAGCATGCAACACAGATACACTATCTCCCAGTTAAGAAAATGGCATTGAGACAGAATCAGTGTTTGCAGACATCCCCAGTGAAACAGCTGGCCCACAGCATAAACCACTGGTTGCCAAAATCAGCTGCAAGCAGTGATCAGAGAAAGCATTAAGGTTAATAGGGACCAGGCTGAAGACCTGGAAGTTGAGTGGAGAGAAAGCACAGGAGTTTAAAGAATTACCCAGGGCTCTAGTACCACAAGAATAGGAGGAAATAGGTGGAGTTGAAAAAGAATGGCAGCTCCTCAAAATGGCATGTAAAGAAGGAAGGAGTGCAGGAAAAAGAGGGAGATAGAAAAGACAGACTAGGCTAGGAAGAAATATTGGGTAGCTAACAAAGAGGCTAAGAAAGGAGTTGTAATAGCAAAGAGCAAGGGCATTAGGGGCACTCTACCAACTTCTGGAAAGTGACTCAGTAGATGGCACAAAAAAACTATATCTGGTTGAAAGGCAAAGACAGAACGCTAATGAAGATAGTCAGACATCCTTCATAAGAGATGCCAGCAAAACCTGCTCACCAGTCCACAGGACATCAAAGACAGATGGAAGGAGTACTTTCAGGAGCTTTTGAATGAAGAAAATCCCACAGAAGCTGTACCGCCTTAGATATAGCCTACAGTGAGAGAAAAAGAGGAGCCGGAGCCCACCATAAAAGTAAGAACAGCACTAAAAAAAAGAAGTCAGGGAAAGCAGCTGGCTCAGAAGAGGTCACAGCAGATATGATAAAGATGCTGGGTAAGATAGGGGAGAAATGTCTCTTTAGGGTACTCATAGCAGTGTGGAGAGAAAGGTATATCTCAGATGACTGGAGAATAAACACACTCATGCCAGTGTACAAGAACAAAGGGGGCATCCACAACTGTGGGCAGCACAGAGGTATCAAACTCCTGTCACACTGCATGAAAGTTTTGGAGGGTGACTATGCAGAGTAGTATAAAGTAAGATGGGAGATGAGCTGTTTGGATTCAGATCAGGATGCAGCACAACCTGCCCAATATTTGTAGTGAGACAGGTAGCTGAGAAGAAGCTAGAAAAGAGGAAGGAGTCCAATTAGGCATTCCTCGACTTGGAGAAAGCATATCTGTATCACTACATCGAACTGTCACTTCAACGAATAGCATTTCATCGAAAATGCCATTCATCAAATTCCCCTTATGTGGGGGGCTGTACCCCCCACACCCACCACTAATTATATATACCAATTAAGAGATCACACTACAGTGACAAAAGGTCAAATTTCCTGATCCTCACTGTACTGCAGTCTCAGTATAAACAGCATGACGAATGGCATGCTCCATGTAACTACACTGAAAATGCCATTCACTATACTGATTTTTCAATGAACTGATAGGGACATATGACAGGGTCCCAAGATAGCTGATTTGGGCAGTCCTGATGTGAGATGAAGTTCCTGAAACATTGGTGGAATTAGTGCAGATTATGTACTAGGACCCAATGACTCAGGCAGAACAGTGTTTGGTCTGACAGAGGGGTTCCCAGTGGGAGTAGGTGTGTATCAGAATTCATCTCTGAGCCCACTGCTGTTCATACTGGTGATGGACTACATTAGCAAACAGGCTGGAGGAGAGAGATCAACAAAGTTGCTGGATACAGATGATGTGGTACTACAGGCAGACTCTCAGCAAGAGCTTCAGCAAAGGATAGGAGAATGAAATGCAAAACTGAAGGCATATGGGATGAAAGTGAGTACAGATAAAGAGAGTGGTAATGGCAGAAAATGGGGAAATCAGAGGAAGGTGAGATCAGAGATAGACGGGAAGATAGTGGAACAGACTAACAGCTTCAAGTATCTGGGAGGGGTGGTTGAGGAAAAGAAAAGTCCGAATGAAGAGGTCAAAGCTAGAGTCAGAGGAATTGCAGCTAACTGGCATACAGGTGTAGTGTATGTGAGAAGAATGCTAAAGAAGCTAAAAAGTAAGGTAGACAAAACAGGAGTGTAACCAGTACTACTGTATTGTACAGAAACCTGGGCAGTAAAGGAAGAGCAGTTGAGGAATCTAGAGGTGATGGAAATGAAGTGCCTTAGATGGGTGGTAGGATGCACACTGTATGAAAAATGAAGAAATGGGGACATAAGAGCATTAGCCAAGATAGCTATAATTACTGAATAGCTCAAAGAAAACAGGTTATGGTGGTTAGCCACATGTGCAGAAAAGCAGAGGACAATCTGGTGAAGAAGATTTGGGAAAGACGGGAAGAAAGCAAGAAGAAATGAGGGTGTCCAGCAAAGAGGTGGATGTGTTTTGTGAGAGAAGATCTGTGACAGTCAGGCATGAGTGTTGAAGAAGGCAGGCACTGAATAGAAAGAGATAGCACAAGTTAACATGACAGCCTGACCCCTTGTACAAAAATGGGGAAAAAGGGAGTTGATGATGAAGATGATGATGAAGAAGATGATGATGATGATGAATAAACAGTTCACTCCCTACTAGACTGGCCCTACTTGCCAGATCCATAACTCTATTCCCCATTTCCAGCCCCTCAGCTTTTCAGTTGAAGGGCAGAAAATTAAAAAAATACGGTCCTCAATCTAGCTGTCAAAACTCAGGAGCTACCCAGATTCAAATTCTGCACTCTGCTCCCTTGCTGAAGAGCAAAAAGAAGAAAAACAAGAACCTGTGCTTTAAATTGTAACAACCAGCTTGCTACAAATTCTTCCACAAGCAACGCACTGGAGCACTTCAGTACAGCTGATAAGCAGTATTGAAATTAATTTCTGTATGCCGGTACAGAAATGAGCACTGCTACTGTATCAATATGAAACTCTGAGTGACAGACACAAATGCACAAAACACTAAAAGGATAAATTGAAACTGCAAATGTTTTTTTTACAAGGGGAATAAGCCCACCTGCAGACTCCATGTGAGAGACAAGCCCCCCCCCCCAACTTATATATACCAGTTCTGTTGTCACACCAAAAACAGAGAAGGGAGAAATGTCTCACAACATCCAATTCAGTGCTGTCACACCTACCAGAAAAGGAAGTGCACTACAAAAGCATTTTTGCTGGCATTTATCTACTCACTAGTTTCATGTAAAAAAAAAAAAAAAAGAAAAAGCAAAAAGAAACCTAGGCCCAGGTTACTGCACACTTATTTATAAAATAAGAAACTGATGAATTTTCTGATAATGACTTAGATGCAAAGTCTCTCACTGATTATTTACAGAATAAAATGCTGATAACATATATACCTAGTAGATATATTGGTATAGACTAATATTATGTTTAAAACTAGGCATTATTCATTCAGTGTATATGCTTGCAATGCTCATATTTTCACTTAACTTTGAGAAAGTCATTTAAAGAAAGTGAAGGGGAGTGTATGTGGACCTTATTTGTCTTTCTCTCTGTAAATGTATATCTAAATATGTATATATTGTGCATCAAGTGCTGTGATTATTATCTGATTTTGAGAAATTGCAAAATTGTTAATCAGCTTTCTGTCAGTTTTGTTAAGCACCCTTCACGTTCATTAAGGTCTAGTCTCAAGCGATAGCATTAACAGCAACCAGTGCTTGCCACCAAATAAAAACAGCAAGAAGCTTAAACTGCTTTAAAAGCTGCAAAGCTATCACATGCAATTAAAGAAAGATGAAAATGTGCCAGGGTGAAGTGTCTGTTAGCCTTTAATGCCATTCAGGAAGGCTGATTAGCTTATGGCTATTATCTGTGTGGCAGTTCTAAATGGCTTATGGCTTTCAACATTATAAAATACTTCCGTGGTGTTGCAGCGGTAGCATTCTTGCCTCACAGTAAGAGGTTCTCCCGTTCGATTCTTGGCTGAAGTGTGGGGAACGTCTGTGTGGAGTCTGCATGTCCTCCCCACGGTTGGGTGGGTATTCGAAAGATGTGAAAATGGGCGTGCCTTCGTTGAAGGTTGAACGTTGAGCTGGCACCTCTGCATTCGTGAAAATCTACTGCCAATCATAAGCAGACTGGAGTTCTGCTGTGGCAACCCCTAACCGGAAAAAGCCGAAAGACAACAACAAGTGACTTAGTGCTCCTGCATTTTTTCTGTAGCTAAGAGTACATGAGATCAGCTAAATCTCCATGTACAACAAGGAGTTATGATTAGGTGTTTCATATCGTAACTCACTGTTTATGCATCCTCAGTGTGAATGAAAAGATTCACCTTGAGAGCTTTGTTCCATTTCACTCTACATTAAAGGTGAATTTATTGACATCCATGTCTCATGAACCTAAGACTGTAATGCTGGTGGCTCAACATGTTGATCATCAGCCTTTGGGGCAAGAAGATCAGAAGGCTGTGACTTCTATTCCCATAACAGGTGCTTGGATTAGTTTTTCATTACGGACACTGCAGTACAGCATACGTCGGTGCTTATTAGTGCACCATCATGTGGATGAGATGCTAAACCAAAGCTCCATCTACTTGAGTTGGTGGTAGTTCAGGTGGACGTAAAAGATCCCGTGACACTTATAAAAAAAAAAGAAAAGAAAGAAGAATTAGGGTTTCTTTATTTAAACAATCAAAGTAATATCATGCAACACCTAAAATCGCAATCCTCTACTTAAAACAAAACCCCCTTTCAGCATTGTGTATCTCAATTTTTTACATATACTTTTGAAAACATACAATGCCAAACACAAACGTCATAATACCTTATATTCCTTATCCTCCTTACCCTTTCATCCATGACCACCTTATGTGTCTCTTTTTATTTAATATTTATGTCATTTTTTATTATACACAACTTCATTACATGTAGCCTACCAAATATGCTAAACATATGCAAATAATTTAGTTATTCATTATATCCCTTTTATCTTTTTCAGCTCCTTTATAAAAAATATATATAAAGTCATTTGCATATTAATTTTTTCATATTCCATATATATTCCAGTCCTGTCTGGAATGTTTTCATTCTTTTTTACTCTAAAAAACACATGTTCTTCCTTGTTACACACACATCAAATAACATTTTAAACAACTGCTTGTATTTCATGGCTCACTTTACTGGAAGTTTATTAATTATCAGCCTCCTCAAAAATAAGTCTTTACATTCCTTAATATACCCAAATATTTTTCCTAATTATAATTTCTTTTAATTTCAATTTTTCTTCCCTGCCTAGGGTCAGTTCTGTAACATTTATCTACCTATTTAATGTTACTTTTCAATTTTGTTATATTTACATGGCTCAAAGATAGGACTCAGATAATCAAAATAGAAGAAGTTGCCTCTACAAAGAGACCAGTCACCTGTGGAGCCCCAGGGTTCTGTGCTAGGACCTGTTCTTTTTGCCATCTACTTTTCTGAAGTAAAAGCCAATACCAAGGGCTGACTAAGTTTGCAGATGACTACAGGCTAGGAGCAGTCACTGAATCTGCAAATGTCTTTGCCACTCTGCAGAAAGGTTCGTCCCAAATAAATAACTGGCGCCAAAATCAAGGACTAAAATTAAGTGCCAAAGATGCATTATTGTATCCTTTGCGAAGTCTTCTACTCCAGGGGAATACTGCAATGACAATACACCAGGAGAGTTGACCTAGTTGTTTAGGATGTGGAAACTGGACAATGACCTTACTTTTGACCATTACATGTCCGTTATTGTAAGAAAGTCCTTCTATAATGCACAGCTTGTAAGCAAAGGGATTATATCTAGATCTAGGGATGACACTGACCCCCTTTACTCAGCCCTCATTAGGCCAGTCGATTAATATAAGTCACCTTTGGGATGCATCTGTCCACACATGTAGAACAACTGGAATTCCTACAGAGATATCTTAGTAAAAGGATACAAGGCATAAACAACATGTCCTATATGGACCGACTCAAAGCCCTGTCACTATACACAATATTCTACATACTGCTATGAGATGACCTGGGTCTGGCATACAAGGCATCTGCTGACCCATTACTGATGGATTTACTGCACATCAGCAATTCAAATGGCAAAAAATACACAGTCTAGGGATCTAAACCTCTTCTGCAACATCAATAAGATGGTTTGGAGTGCAGGTATATCTCACAGAGGATACTGCTGCTGTGCAACAGATTCCACATCCATTTAAAACAAAGTTCATCCCAGTTAATTTTCAGGTACAGCATAGATCTATGGATAGGGAAGAGAAAATTTACCCCAGGACTGTCCCCGTACTACTAATGAATAAATACAGCACCTAAAGCTTTATCCCATGCATCAGTCCCCTCAAATTATCTATGGTATGATCCCAGTTATTCTCATTGGGGTAGTATATAATTATCAAACATGGGCTGGGTAAGCCCATCGGCTAATCTATAACCAAATGAGGTAGGTTATTTTGAGCAGAAAAAAAGAAACTGGCTAGGCTTAAAATGGTCCACAAGTGCTGCTAACTTAATACTTACCTATGAACCTATATATTGAGTAGTTCCTCCTTCAGTTTTTTTTTCTTCTCTGTTACATTTTCTGGAATGTATCCATTTGAAAATGGGTTCATATTGTACACTTAAGATTGTAGTCACACCATAATTTTCATTTTTGTGTAACATACACTAACCAAAATAATTATAATGAGCCTTCCAAAAATATTGGATTTATTAAACACAACCACTCTGTCTTTTACATTGTGTTCTGTATGTCTTTATACAGGATTTAGTCTAGAACCCCAAAATGCATGAAAAGCAGCTTCTAATAGCTTCTTTTCAAGAAATCCTGGAAATATAAATACTCACTTAAAAAGCCTAGCTTTTCTAATATTACCAAATGTATTATGTAAACTTTTTTTCTGAAAAGATGTAATATTATTTCCATGTACCAATTAAGTCCTGTATCTTGCAGTAAGTCATTCCATTGCTTTAGTATATCTATCTCCAAACATAATGCCTAATACTTCAATGTCAACCTAGTAAAATGTATACCACCTATTTACTTAAAAAAACTTTTATTGAATTATCACTTGAGATGTAAGGTAAACTTGCATTTATGTAAAAGTAAGCAAACCATATTAACAAGTTCACATTTACAAGCAATACATCACATGTATTCTTCTATACAATATAATCAATACAGATTTACATAAATTGTTCAGTTCCTGTCCGTAGTTAATCCCCATTTCTCTCTTACACATTTTTTCTGCTTATATTTTTCTGACAATTTCCATGTTTTTTCTATATAATTTGCTATTACCCCTGTCTAAAAATCTCAGTTTCTGTTGTTTCATCGCTGTTACAATATTCATTACTTCAAATATAGCTGGTGTAAACTTTAATTTCTATTTTGTAGTAATTGCATTTTTGGCATCCACCAGAATGAAACTTAACAAGGCAATTCAAATCCAGTATCCTGGCTCAAACGAATAATATCCAATTGCTCCCCCAGTATTCCTGGCAGAGTACTCTGTAGGAAATTTTTGAAGTCTGCCAACTCATTACACTCTAAAATATATGGTCCCAGGTACCTCTTTCCTCCCTATTACACCTCCAACATTTACCGTCTTCCCAAGGAAAAATTCTTTGGAGTCTGCTTGGGGTATAAACATACCTATGTAAATTCTTCCAAGTTAAAAAAATATATATATATATTTCCTTTCATAACCCAAATCCTTTGTTTAGCATAATGATTAAGGTCTTCATTTCAAAACACAAGTTATAGGGTTTGATCCTAACTTCAGGGCCTTGACTTGGCTTAAAATGTACCTTCATAGCAATTAGCCTACTATTCACTTATGATGTGAAATCTAAGCCAACATTTCTTTGGAGAAAACATAAGTCCTTCAAGGCACCCATACCTTGTTTTAAATAATAGAACACCATCATTTTCATAGTACATCATTATAGTCAGTTTCATTAAATTACCATAAATAAATTTGCCCCACAATTATTTCTTTGTTGCATTTATTATCAAGTCCAAATGTATTGCTGTCTAAGGGCATTACTATCACACTTTTAATTTGAATGTAATTAACCAGTCATTTACTAATGCCTTTGTAATTGCTGTGATGATATCATATAGTGCCATCTGTGCCAGGGAGAATTGGATGGTGCATGTGTATCATATGCCAGCATAGTTCGCTGGAGTTATGTAAAGAATTTTATGTAATCTGACTATCACACTGATTTGTACAGATGCTTGTGTTAAAATGTATTTGCAAAGTTGCTTGTGTTAAAATGCATCAACAGTGGGTCGTTCTGGACAGAAAAGAGATATACATGTATGTCAGACAGTATTATTATAACTGATTAAAATGTGTATGCTTTACCATAAAATTCTGAAAGGGAGGAGGTTAAACTCAGTCCAGCTAATTTAAAAAATAGGTTGAAAATTAAATGGGTTGGTTTAGGCCATAGATTTTAACTTACAGGTCTGATAGCAGCCAGAGGCAAAAATGTCTGGGAAAACCAGGACTAGGAATCTTATGGTATTGTCCTTAGGGGTGAACTAATTGCTACCCTGGAAGGGTGGAAGTTTTTAAAATTGTTTTATAGCTTTCAGATGTTGCAACAGATCTTAACAAAGCTGTGGGTGTGTGCTGTACCAGAGTCAGGGTATCAGATGTAATGTCATGCTATAACCAGCACTGAAGTGATTCTTTAGCTATTAGTGAGAGATATGACAGAACTCTTACAGCAGCACTTTGTTCTTCTGAAAAAGACAGGAAAGATCTCTCACAAATATCTCACACAACCTCAAACATTGTCTTGCCTTGCTGTAGTAAGCAGCTCAACACACTTTATCTTGCCTTACTTTAGTAAGTAACAATGGAATAGTAATTATTTAGATTAGTGAGGAAAATATAGTGAGATTAGTTAAGTACTGTTCATAGGTTCATAGGTGTGTACTAAGCTAATGGCCATGAAGCCTTTACAAGCCTAGCCCATAGGATTACCCTGGCATCATGCCACCCAACCTTAGTTCCCAGTGCCTCGGTCGAGTACAGCCACTGGAGTGATCCTCGGGGTGAATTATCAATTTCCCATCCACTCATTAAGATTTCTTTTGAATAGGGCCAGTGAGGCACTCCGCTTGACATGTGTGGGAAGTCTATTCTATAGTTTGGGCAGTCTCTGGGTTATGAACCTGTCCCTCCAACTTGTTCTGTTGATTGTGGTAATGAGGTTGAGGTCTCTGAAGTATGTAGTGTGGAGGGATTGGAATTTCTTTAGATGTAGCATTTCTAATAGAGTTGGGTAAGACATGGCTTTGTAAGTCAAGCAGAGATCACCTCTAAGTAGGAGATATGAGACAGAGAATACCTGGAGTTTTTTGAGTCTGTCCATATAGAGCAAGTGTTTAAGGCCTAGGATCCTCTTTGTGAGGTACATTTACAGCCTCTCCAGTTTTTGCAGGTGTCTAGTGAGGTACATGCCAAATGGGGCATTGTTCTTGTTGATTAGCCTAATGAGGGAAGAGTAGATGGAGACAATGACCTCTTTCCTCCTGGATGCAAAACCCTTAATAATGAGATGTGCCACAGAGATGGACTTTCTTACCACAGTGGCAATGCGGTGGTCGAAAGAGAGGTTGCTGTCAACCTGTGTTCCCAGATCTCTTATGACACCTTTTGTGTTCAGTGGACTAACATAGATGTGCTAATTCATGGGAATTGGGTTTTTCCCAAAAGGGATGATGACACATTTTTTGGCATTGAGCTTAAGGCCATGGTTCTGACACCAGTCGTTGGTCTCAGTGAAGCCTTTCAGTAGGATGTCAACATCACTTGGGGTGTTAATTATGGCTTCCAACTTGCAATTGTTAATTTGTATTAATATTTGTAAAATATTAATATGAACTAATAGTTGTATCTAGTTTAGTCTTATATTAAGTTTTATTTCCCCTAATAGACTACATAATACAAAATCCTAGGCTTGTAATATGTTATAAAGATTCGTAATACACCATTTCTAATGCAAATGTCTTAGTCTTGTTCATCTATTCCTAGATAAATATTTCTTTCCCTATTGAAATATAAAATATATAATCTTAGGCTTGTAATATTTTTTAAAACTTCTTATGTACCAAATTCTACTGTTAATGTCTTTGTCTTGACCTTTTATGTTGTTGTAACTTGTGGAGCTTTTCTCCGTGGGCCTCCACTGAAAATGGACATATATCCAGCTGGACTAGCCCAGTCAACAAATGTAAAATAAATAAATAAAAAAAATGAAAAAAATTGTCTGTGAACTTTGTCAGCCAGAGTCCATTCATGTTGACCTCCAGAGAAGTAGATACCAAGCAGGAGAGGACCCAGGACCAAACCCTGTGGGACTCCACTCATGACTGGTCAGCAGTCTGACTTGGAGAGTTACTTTCACACTGTGGGTTCTATCTGTGAGCCAGTTTGCAACCCACCTAATGATATAGGGGTTGATGCCTAGCTTAGTGAGTTTTTCTATGATTCCTGAGTGGGGAATGATATAAAAGGCCTTGGCCAGATCAAGGTAGGCTGTATGAACCACCTTGCCTTCATCCACAGCTCTGGTGACTGACTCAAAGAAGTCGACCAGGTTGAGCAGGCATGATCTACCCTTCACAAAACCAAACTGTGTGGGATACAGAGTTTAGAGATTCCTTGTATCCTTGTTTATTAGGTCCATGATGATGCGTTCCATAGCTTTGTATATCAGACTTGTCAGGCTAATGGGGCGATAGTTCCCAGGGTCTGTATTTGCTCCTCCTTTGTGAAGAGGGATGACTTTAGCAGTGTGCAATATAGTAGGGATAAAGCCTGAGGTGAGGCTGTGATTGAACAGGGCACACATGCGAGGTGCAAGTTCATTCTGTAGTTCATGTAGAACACAGCCAGGGATATTGTCCGGTCCCATAGAAACTGTATTCTTGGCCTTGGACAGTGCTGTTTTAACCTGTGCAGCAGTAATACTGGGTGCCTGGCAATCTACTGGTATTGTGATTGGTCCTTTGGGGGGAAGAGAGGGGTAAACTTGGCTCTGAATCTGTTAGCTAGTATATTGGCAATATCTGTTGACTTGGTATAGGAGGTGCCATTGTGCAACAGCTCCGAGGAAATCCGGGTATTGCCATGGAGATTCTATGCATAAGTATAGAGGGCCTTGTGGTTGTCTTGACTATCTGCTGCAATTCTGTTTTCATGTTCTGTTTTTCTGTATCTGTGTGAATCTATCCAACAGAGTTATTTTTTATATCTCCTGTTATTGAAACTCTGGGTTTTTTGTAACTAGATATTCAGTATTCTCGTGTTTTCTATTTTGTCATTTATTATTAAATATTTAATACTTTTCATTGTGGCTGGTCTTTTAGAGAATACTTTTAACATCTTAAGAGTATGTATATTTATTTCATTGACACAGTGGCTGCTCCTAAAAGCCTTGCTGTATTGGTCAAACACTACCATTTGTACTAGTATTAATTCTACTCAGTATAATTTTTGTTACTTTGTAAGATCCTTAGATTAGCTGACTGGTGGTATCTTGTAGTCTGGGCAGAGGGCCACAGCTGGTAAATCTGTGCCACCCTTTCCCAGGTGTGTGTGTCTGTGTGTGTGTGTGTGTGTGTGTGTGTGTGTGTGTGTGTGTGTGTGTGTGTGTGTGTGTGTGTGTGTCTGTGTGTGTGTGTGTGTGTGTGTGTGTGTGTGTGTGTGTGTGTGTGTGTGTGTGTGTGTGTGTGTGTGTGTGTGTATGCTTCAAGGATTGAGGCTCCTGGATTACTGGTCTGGAGTAAGGACCATCACAATTGCATTTTCATAAATACATTTCACAAAATGTATAATTTGTATCTGGAATATCATACTAATTTCAAAATGCCATACCTGATTATGACATATATTGATATATGTCTTTTTATTGGCACATGAAATCAGTTTGCTTTCAGTTGTGTTTTATGCAATTTGATCTATTACTTCCTTAACTGTAACCATCATATCTCTACTATCTTTTTATTTTATCTGATATTTTTTATCACCGATTACCTCTTTTATGATGTTATTAAACTATGTTTGACAAATTGTCTTAAGTTATATTGTAATCCACATTACATATTGGTGTGGGATTCTAGTTACTTAATAGTTATCACTCTTCTTCCAGATATGTCTAATAATACTTGTTCACATTTCTCTACTGGTTTCCATCCTGGCTGCTTCATTTTTAGATTTTACATGTCCTCCATTTGACTTTTGATTTTTTTATAAAGGTCTCCATTTTTTTCCCCACATGTCAGATATTCTCTAGCTGTGTATGCATATCGATGTGTGCATATGTGTGCATGTGTATGTGCTTATCTTAAGCTGGATTAATGTTACTTTCAGGACAGTTTCCCAGCCTTGTATCTGTGACAGGCTGAGGCTCCCTGCACAACCCTGAATATAATAAAAGAGCTATTGGAAAATGAGTGACTCAATGAAACAATGACTGAATTCTGATGAAGAAATATAAAATAATGGCAGAACATTACACACGAAATGTATGGATGTACTGCTTGGCTACTGAAATATTCATCACAAACCATGTCTGTGAAAATGTCTTTATCAAAAATTCCCAAAACCCTATTTGTTAACCACAAAGCAAAAGTAAATACTATATAATAAAAGTGTAATGTGAAATGCTTTTTAGCTGCATATGCATTTCTTATATATTATTAATGCTACATCTGTGAATTTTAGAATAACATAACTGGCAGTATTACAAAATCACAAGTCAGTGAATTAGCAAAGATGAAACATTGTTTTGCAAATTGCTATCAGCAAATGAACTGCACTACACTCACCGGTACAGAGAGTTTCCTGCATACTGATGCTAATTTTCAATTATCAGTGGGAATTATCAGCAACATACTTTCATCACTGACAGGGCAAACAGACAATGATATAGCAGTGTATTTTTCAAGCACATTTTCCAGGAAGATGTACATTATTTTAATTTTGCATCTACCTTAGACTTAGGGCTCCACAACTGTTTAAAGACGAACACACACATATAGCATATAAAGCATTTTAATTGTTGGGTTTCGCTTTGGAAACTGGCAACACACTGCATGTAAGACCAGAGAGGAAATGGGGGTGAATACTTAATAATACACATGCGATGTGACCTGCCAATAAACATAAAATGTGTTCAACCATTAAAGAAAAATGTGCTTTATATTATTAAAATGCACAGTATGACATATAAGATTGAGTGTTACAAATGCTTAACAATTAAATGAAAGTTTGTTTCATAGTATCATATCAGAAAGGGGAGCAATGATCTAATTTACAAAAGGTTTCAGCCTGTGAACGTTGAGCTGTAATATCACAGACTGGAACTGTGGGGACAATGCCATTCATAATAGACAATAGCACATCAGCATCTATGACCAACAAAAGCAGCTATGACATTATAGCTCAAGTTCAGTGACATGTCGTTATCCAGACATTGCTGTCATGCAGACATGATGCCCATACTTTGAGTGTCAAAGCCTCATAAAGCTTATACATTGTGATGGTGGCCTTCACCCCTGTAGCCCAACCAGTGCAGTGTTTAGTTTTGTCAATTAAGTTTACCTGGCTTCTCCAGTAACTCAGCATATGTATAGTATTTGATATAACTGATGGTTGTAGTGGTCTTTCTCGTCTCTGTAATAATGCGGATACATAGCTATATACACAGCTACAGAAAACCATTAAAAGAGTTATGAACCAGTCCATTCTGGTTGCTTTAACAGCATTCCTAATAAGAGTCTAGTTCCACAGCCACCTGAACTTAACATAATGTCACGTCTTTCTCTCTTTTGTAGTTCTGTTCCTGCTTCTCTATATGCAGATCATTATGGACTCAGCAACCCTAAAAAAGAAATGAACTTAAGATAACAGCATGTATTATGTACTTATAGTGACCAAACTGCAGACTAAATACTGTCACTGTAATTATTATTATGTTAGCAAACTATTGTGACTATGCATAATATGACACTACAATAACAGCTATAGGTTAGTGTCATATTGCACATAATCACAATAGTTTGCTAAGATAATGACTGGAGTGACTGAATGCTGAGTGAATGATAGGAGTGAGAAAATGATAATGGTAGGAGTTACGGATGCATTCAAGGTGGCAGTGGGATTACATCAAGGATCAGCTCTGAGCCCTTTCTTATTTGCAGTGGTGATGGACACATTGACAGACAAGCTCAGACAGGAGTCCCCATGGACTATGATGTTTGCGGATGATATTATTTGTAGTGAGAGTAGGGACCAGGTTGAAGAGACCCTAGAGAGGTGGAGATATGCTCTAGAGAGGAGAGGAATGAAGGTCAGCAGGACTAAGACAGAATATATGTGTGTGAATGAGAGGGAGGATAGACGAATGGTGTGGATGCAGGGAGTAGAGCTGGCGAAGGTGAATGAGTTAAAATACTTGAGATCAACAGTTCAGAGTAATGGTGAGTATGGAAGAGAGGTGAAGAAGAGAGTGCAGGCAGGGTGGAGTGAGTGGAGAAGAGTGTCATGAGTGCTTTGTGACAGATGAGTACCAGTAAGAGTGAAAGGGATGGTCTACAAGATGGTAGTGAGACCATCTATGTTAAATGGGTTAGAGACGGTGGCACTGACGAAAGGAAAGGAGTTAGAGCTAGAGGTGGCAGAGTCAAAGATGTTAAAATTTGCATTCATTGTGATGAGGATGGAAAAGATTATTTATTTATTTTATTTTACATTTGACCACTGAGTAAATGTCCGGCTGGGCTAGAAGCCCATATTCAGTTGTCACCTGGGGAGAACAGCTCCATACTTAACAAAAACAAAAATTTACATTTATACAGAGAAATACAATAAACAGACAGTACAAATAAGATAGTGATGACAAAAAGCATCTGCTGGGAGTGTTGGGAGTTGCAAATAAAAGAAAAGGCATCATCAATATGGTGTTAATAGGATCAAATATAAGTTGCTGTGGAACAATATTGGGTGAAAGACAATGTATATGGAGCATGAAGATAAGATCAATTAATTGATAAATTAGTAAACATATAAAATGGCTGACTCATCATTAGTAGCAGAAAGTAGTAGAGGATCCCTATTCTGGGTTGGAGCAAGAACAGAGCCAGTGGTTGGAAAAGTAGTCTCTGAGACTTTGCTTGAATTTGGAGGCATTGTCAATATTGAGGATGTGCTGAGGTAATAGGTTCCAATACTTAGTAATTTTGTTAGGGTATAGATTAGAAATGAGTGTATTAGAGGGTCAGCTTGGATTGGATGGTTTGGAGACAAAGCCAGAGAGGTGAGATTGAGTTGGTTTGGACATGTGCTGAGGAGGGATGCTGGGTATATTGGGAGAAGGATGCTAAGGATGGAGCTGCCAGGTAGGAGGAAAAGAGGAAGGCCTAAGATAAGGTTTATGTTTGTGGCAAGAGAGGACTTGCAGGTGGTTGGTGTGACAGAGCAAGATGCAGAGGAAAGTAAGAAATGGAAACAGTTGATTCACTGTGGTGACCCCTAACAGGAGCAGCTGAAAGAAAAAAAGAAAGAAAAAGATTAACAACTATACTTTGTGGTTCCCATTACCTAAAGCATCATAAACTGAGACCTCATGGAAACTCAGACATTTGATGAGGTCCTTTTATCATATTCTTTGTAGGCCTTCCCCACAGGACCATCTAAAGCATTGCACTACCACAGTGACACATTTGTTCCTCTGTTCTGTATGGCTGTAGTCACTGCCAATGAGAGCATGAGTTGAGTGGGTTTCACCTGTCATCCTGAGCAGTTTGGCTTTTACTGATGTATTTTTACTTGCTTTTTACCCTCCTTTTAGTATGCATATAAATCACATAGTGGTGACAAACAGTGTAGGGATTTGCTTGTTCCCTCCCACAGAACCATAATAGGCTTACTGTATGCTCTTTTGTAAGAGTATGTGCCCGGGAAACAGACTCTCACTCACCAGCAGGTTGCACTTCAGAACATGATTTTTTTTAACCACCCTGAAAAGGAACTTGAGCAGTCTTTCACCCTGACTAGCTTCTCTGCTATCCAGACTGCTATTCTAATCCTGGTCTTCTGTGCTGTAGTCAGACCTTTATCCCTGCATGATACTGAGCCAGGCTAATTGAAACTGTTTTCCTAACACACTGCAATGTACATGCTGCCTTTCTTGTTTCTGTTACCAAATGTTGTAGTACTCATTAGAAAAAGGCCAAGAATATGTGCAAGTAGTACAAAACTACCATTAATTCATTTAGTCTTTATTTTGGGTAAATCCTCATCAGCTCAAAAAGATGAAAATAACTGCAGTCCTTTCAGAATTACTAATCACAAATTATTTTATTAATTATGACATAGCCTAGAAACAGATGATACATTTTCTCCAGTTGTATCAGTTGTCTTGGGTGTTACTGTGGATGCAGATGCAGGGATATTCTACATACATCTTTCTGGATAAGCATGGCAGACGGGAAGAATCTTGGTGTCCACATTGTAAATTTCACACAATGCAGCTGTATTATTCTTGAAAGAAGAAATATGTATTGAGTTACATCATACTTCTCAACTGCACAGATTTTCACAGAATGTCCAGATTTTTGCCTCCCATTTTTCAAAAAATTGTGGTTTTCTTGCAAAGCATTGGATATTTAAGTCAGAAAATAATGACAGGCATTTGAGTTTCAGACTTCATTCCCTTCAGAAAATTCATGCTAATACACAACCTGTTCTGTTTTCTTTTCTAAGTTTTTATGAGCAATATTTAAAAACTCTCCCAATTTTGGGTCTTTATCCCCATATTATTTATGGTTATGTCCAGATTTCTTGCTCTAAGAGTTATGAGTTACATGTATTATGCATTTTCTATTGCAAAGAAAGTTACAATGATTGCAGAGAACTAACATAACCATATTTATTGCACTTGCTAATAAATAATAAAAATGGTGATTTTACAAGTCTTGTGAAAGTCCAAGGAAATACCTAAAATATTCTTATGTGATTGAAAGGTAAAAGTGATGGCCATATCGGTTTACCTTTAAAACTGAATATTGCAGAAGGGCGAATAGAATATATCCGAAATTGCAGTCTGCAAAGTTTTCAAACGCCGAACCCAAGGGTCGAATGTGCAATGAGCCAATGCACAGTGAGATTCGCTCATTGCACATTCACCATTCTGGGGCGGATTGCACTATAGTAGGGATCGGGAAATGCTTCCTTTCCCCACTGTAGTGCGATCTCGGAGTTAGAATAATAAAGTAGGGGGGTGTGGAGGCGCAGCCCCCCACATGGGGGGCAGGGGTGCTTGCCCCCCTGCTTTATACTTTGGGGGTTTTTTTCTTCGACATTAATGTTTGAAAAACAGCAAATCTGCTTTTCGATTTGCTGTTTTTTGAACATTAAGGACTGTCGACATTTACAGTTTCATGGATTTGAGTCACTCATATGAGCACTCGAACCACTGTGATTTGCGGTTTTAAAGGTAAACCTGTCATATCTATCTATCTCTATGTCTAACATATATATATATATATATATATATATATATATACACATATATATATACACATATATATATATATATATATATATATATATATATATATATATATATATACATACTCTGTATGTATTGTATATTATGTATTGTATATTATGTAGCTATTGATACGTATATATGTGTAAGGTTCATATTCTCTTCCTAAATAAGAATGGAGTATAAGGCAGGACCACAGTACAGAGCAAAGATTTCATATTACACAGTATCAATACTTTTGTGAATTCCTGACTTTTTGTCTAGCATTGTTTCATGGGTGGCTGATAAGTTTTACTTATTTTATTATTTTTTTACATTTGTTTACCGGGAAAACTCAACTCAGGGCTGGTCAATTTTCAGCAGAGTCCCAGGGAGAAAAACTCCAGACACATGCCTTTGTAATGTGGGAGGAAACCCACCCAAACTCAGGGATGACATGCAGACTCTGCACAGAAGACACCCCAGCTAAGAACTGAAGTGAAAAATTTCTTGCTGTGAGGCAACAACACAAACTGCTGCACCACTGCACTGTCTTAAGTTCATTAAGGCCATCAAAGTATGTTAGTTGAGTAATGACTGAATTGTATTAGGGCATCTAAAAGGACAGAGCTAGTTGTATTTTTTCATAATTCTTCAATATTTCTAAGTTCTATATGTTCTGCATTCATATACCTCTAAAGTGTACCTCATTACAAGGAATGTTCCTCATTTTGGGTCTTAAAAAGTCCATGTTCCTCAGAGTTCCTCATTGAAGAGTCTGTCTCTCACCTACAGTCCTCTGTATCTGCTGCTAGCCTGCTCCATTCGATTGATAAAACTCTGACAGCATTGTAGGTGATCCAAGTCCAGATAATGGCTTAAATACATCTAGAAGCTGGGGGAGTGGGTGGGAGTCAGTGACCATTGCCAGCCCACCAATCCTGGGGGAGCTTACAACTTGGGTGAAAACTAGTGCAAGCTCAGGTGTTCATCCCTTGGAGTTTGTTCTTAGTGAGTCCTAGCAGCCATCTTCAAGTTGCACAGTAAGCTGCTGGGGATTTGGCATGTGGAAGTATGATTCACCTCACAAGGCAACATAGAGTGTAGCTCACAATAGCCACTGCAGTGGAGGGGAGTGCTCCATTGGAGAGAGACAGACCATCCCACATGACCACAAAATCTGGTCCACTCCCTGACATCTGTTTGTTACCAGAGATCAGATAAACTGATTGAGGATTCCTGGGCAGGGATGGATGGACTTGTAAGGCTGTCACCTCATCTGAGGTTTTCCACCTCTCACTACCAATAATGAGTGGGTTCATATGGTGTAGGAAGTAGAATTATTGACCTCCATTCTGGAGGAGTGGATAAAAAGATGTCTCCATTGTTGGCAGATAGTCTAGGATAATATACCAGGTAATCCTAGACTGCACACTGCCTGCCATCCCTCTGAAGCAGAGGATGCACTCCAGCCATCCTGCCAACGTATGGTGCCCAAAGACCAACATCACACACAATCGGTTCCCACCTCCAGCACTCTACCCTGTTGTAGTGGTAAATGGAACTTTTCTTAAGTACTCCAGCAGTGTGTACTGCTAGGTTTCGTCCAGCAATCACATCTCCATACATCCTTATACATACTGAGCCTCTGACTTCTGTTTGCACTCAACTTCCTGTCCCTTTAATATCCTTCAAACCTATGCTCTGTCAGCATTTGGAGCCTGTAGTTTCTCACTCCAGTGCCGTAGTAGTCTGCATTCTTCTACTTGGTTTACCTGTAAGCCATAAATCCAGTTCATCTGACTGAAGAGAAATGGGAGTCACTTAGTCTGTATTGTGATATTGGGCCTCATGCTGCATTTATTTCACTCAGCTTGTTCTTTCTTTCTGTTTCTTTCTTTCCTACCAGGCATGGTTGGCGTAATGGTTAAGGTCTTTATCTCACAGTTGTAAAGTACATGGTTTAACCCTGATATCAGGTTATTCGCTTGGGTTGAAAACAATCTGCAGATTGGTAGTCTAATATTTACCAGGCACAGGGTTGGCATGATGTTTAAAGCATTTGCCTTGTAGCCACAAGGTACAGGGTTTGATTCTCACCTTTGAGAAGCTTACCTAAGCTTAAAAATACACCCTGGAGTCATTAGCCTAGGAATCATCTAAGAATTATCAGAATGTCCTATCCACAAAACCCAGACCGAAATACAAAAGGCAGGGGAGTATCCATATTCATCAAGGATACCCACACCTCCAGGTTAGTGGCACAGCACAATGCTTCAGAGATCATCCATGTGCAACTAACAATGGGCAAAACTGCTATTCAAATTATAGCTTGCTACAGATCACCCACCATGTCTCAGGACCCCCACTCCGCATTCCTGGAAACTCTGGGAAGCATAAAGGTCCTACCAAACACTTCAATTATCCAAACATTAACTGGGAGAACTACTCAAGTATGAACTCCCTGGCCCAACATTTCCTAGAATTTATAAACTCAAACGCCCTGGATCAACTGATTAACACCCCCACCAGAGGTGACAACATATTGGACCTGGTCATCACCAGTATGGACAACCGGTGTTCCACACCGGAGGTCAACCCCTCACTGGTTAGATCTGACCATAAACTAATCACTCTGGATATCCACATTACACCACCACACCCGGTCAAAGAAACCACCGTGAAAAAGTTTTCAAATGCAAACTTCACGTTACTTAAGACCAAGGTGGGAAGTTTCAAAGCCCCCATGCTAAAGGATAACGCAGTCCAAGCTGCAAAATCCTTTACTAATGTGCTCTACGGGCACCTACAAGAATGCATGGATCATGCTATCCCAAACAAAACCAAGATTCACTCCTCCAAGAAAAGCAAACCAGTCTGGTGGACCCCTGCCATAAACAAGCTATACAATAGAAGGAGGAAACTAGTACAGAAAAGAGTAAAATCCCAAGAAAAGAAGACATCCCTGATCAGTATCAGCAAGAAACTACATTCCCTCATAAAATCATCCAAGGCTAGCTTCGAAAGAAAAATTGCCATGGACTCCAAAAATAACCACAAGGCATTCTTTAGCTATGTCAAGAATCTAAGTGGCAATTCTCAGATCTTTTCAGAGTTAGTGCAGAATGGCACAAAATACACTGAACCAACCAATATAACCAACATCCTGGCAGACAGGTTCAGTGCAAATTTCACCCCCCTCTCACCCCCAAAAGGGCCCAGAACTATACCAGAAGAATGTAGTGCCCCTGAAATCACAGACGCTCAGGTTAAAACAGCCCTTTCCAAAGCCAAAAACACAGCATCAGTGGGACCGGACGGTGTCTCAGGCTGCATCCCACATGAGCTCAAAGGTGAACTAACCCCTGCCCTAAACACACTGTTTAAACTCAGCCTCTCCACAGGCTATGTGCCCACAGAGTGGTGCACAGCAACGGTTATTCCGTTCCACAAAGGTGGAGCCACAACAGACCCTGGGAACTATCACCCTATAAGCCTGACTAGCTTGGTCTGCAAAGCTATGGAGCGCATCATCATGGATCTCATTAACAGAGACATTGGAAACCTCCAAACACTGGACCCAACCCAGTTCGGCTTTGTTAAGGGCAGATCTTGCCTCCTAAACCTGGTGGACTTCTTTGAGACAGTTACCGAGGCTATAGACGAGGGAAAGGTGGTCCACACAGCCTACCTAGACCTCACAAAGGCCTTCAACACTGTTCCCCACTCAGGTATTATAGACAAGCTCACCAGCCTGCATATAAACCCCTATGTCACGAGCTGGGTTGCCAACTGGCTCATGGACAGAACCCACATGGTAAGAGTTGCAGGAGCTAGGTCTGACTCTAAACATGTTACAAGTGGCATTCCCCAGGGCTCAGTCCTAGGACCCCTCCTGTTCGGCATATACTTCTCAAAGGTACAGGCAAGCACAGGAGGACTATGGCTCACCAAGTTTGCAGACAACTGCAAACTAGGGGCTATAACTGACTCTCCAGCTGACACAGACATCCTCCAAAAGGGTCTCACTGAGACAGATACCTGGTGTCAAAACCATGGTCTCAAACTAAATGTCAAAAAGTGCATAGTCATGCCTTTTGGAAAAAACAAAGCACCCACAAATTACCACATAGGTGGTAGCCCCCTAAATATGAAATACGTAATGGGGATCTGGGGACCCAAGTAGATAGTAACCTTTCCTTTGATAATCACATTGCCAAAGTGGTTAGAAAGTCCTTCTATGCGGCCCACCTAATCACAAAAGGGTTTGCATCCAGGTTGAAAGAGGTCATTGGACCCCTCTACGCATCACTCATCAGACCCATCATAGAGTACAATGCCCCATTTGGGATGTACCTTACAAGACACCTGCAGGAACTGAGAAAGACCACAGAAATTCGTCAGCAAGAGGATTACTGGTCTCAAGCAGATGCCCTATGCAGCTCGACTGATGAAACTCCAGCTGTACTCGGTTGCATACCGCCTACTCAGAGGTGATCTCTGCCTGACATACAAGGCAATGTCCAACACAGAATTGATGGACATGCTCCACCTAAAGAAAACCATATCCCCTCGAGCCACATGCTCCAGGGATCTAAACCTCACCACAACAATAAATAGGATGTGCTGGAGGGATAGATTCCTGTCCCAGAGACTTCGCATGCTCTGGAACAAGATTCCAATCTACATTAGGCAGAGCTCCTCACTAACCCTCTTCAAGAGAAACCTTGACAAGTGGATGGGAAACAGAAAGTTTACCCCAGGGATCACTTCAGTGGGTCTTCTGGACAGAGGCACAGGGAACTAATCTAAGGGGGCTGCGAAAGACAACACATTCTGGCTAGGCTTATAAATGCCTTCGGACAGATAGCCTAGTATCTACCTATGAACCTATGAACCTATGTGTTGTCTCTTGCCATCCAGATAATGGCAATGTATAGATATATCCCACATATCTTTAGTACTCTACTTTAAGTTTCTCATTTTTTTTATAGTTTTTAATCTTATGAGTGCTGATGTTCCTATGTGGATGCAAATCTGCTTGCTGGCAACACCCTGGTATGGATATAAGTGGCCCTGCAATTGTTTATGTGTGAATCACAATATTCTAAGCTTCAATAGCCTTTCTGTACTACTTTTAGATATTGCATGTTCCATATTTTAACAACAGTACAGGGAAAGATGTGTTTGTGAATGTTAATTCCCTGTGGTTAACCCTGTTTTTGTTAGCTATGCCTTGCCTTTTCCTGAGTCACTAAATCATGCTGTGTTACTTTGCAACAATCAGTTCTAACAGATACATATTACACAGCATTTAAGTTTATAGATTCTCATGGTATTTATAGCAGAGATGAGATTTACTGTTTGCATGTAATATTATTAGCGAAGGAAACCATAAGCAGCGAAACTACTGTGATCCAAACATATTTCTTCTCTAAGGTTTGACTCGTAAGCTGTCAGAGGAAACTGTGGAATTGTGAAGAGGTCCAAATTTAAAAGGGATTCTATTTAGTAGATCTTGTAATAAGCAGGAATAGGTGCAGAAATTCTGAGATTTTTAAAAAGTTCATTTGATTAAAAAATCCAACTTGTAGTACGTGTTTGATCTTAATGTCATCCCTGAGTTTTATTAACAAAATTGTGTGGAGCCTGTGCCTTGCTATTTACTTCTCAATTACTGGATTGTATTTTGAGAAGTTTTAAAAGGAGACTGTTGTGATATGTGTTGTGATATGTGTAAAAGTGTGTGTGTGTGTGTGTGTGTGTGTGTGTGTGTGTGTGTGTGTGTGTTGTTATACAAGCATATTTTGGAGGTAATATCATATATACACCACTTTTCATGTGTTTAGGGGCATCTTATTTTTATACTAAACAGTTTATCTGTCCTCCTTGTATTACAGGTTGATGCTCCGAAAGTGGCAATAGTGTTTGAATTTTGATACCACAGTATCTAATACTGCTGAAGCCAAATAATTTATATACTTTGCTAAACTGTATGACATCCATACCTTTATGGAAAAGAGGAATATAATAGACTAAGACAGGAATTAGGACTTACTAAAATGAAGTTGTTATGAAAGAAGTATTCGGACTCACACACACTTGAATGAAGTCATGCTTTTTTATCTTTTTTTCCAGGGTGGGAGCTCTAATGAAGACAGGTATTATGCAACTGCAAAAAGTGAAATGTAAAACCAAAAATGCCAGCCAACAAAGCAAACAGTGTAATACCTAGATTACATTACTTTCTCCTTTTAAGAATAGAAAGTAAGGTAGACTGTGTCCTTTTCTGTGTAGGAAATGCCCTTTTTGTTAAAGAGCATTTCACATTCTGACTTCTTGAAAATGAATTAATGCTGCATGAAGTGATGCACTGTATTTTGTTACAGGAGAAAGCACTCATATTCACATATTCTTGTCCATCTCTTATGTGTAAAATCATTATTATCTGTATTAGTTTGGTAAATATTTCACTAGTGATTTTACTTAAAAAGTTGCAAGTGCAGTTCCTCAAATCCCTCAAAGTAAAATATTTCGGTAAACACTTTTGATTTTTCCATTCTGTCCTATGTTATCCAGACTATATTTTTCAACTCTTAAGACTTATTTATTTATCTTTGTTTACTGGTGAAAGTCCAATTGGAATAAAACCCTTTTTCATCAGCGGTACAGTCAGAAAAACTCCACATTTAACACCAGTTTTGACTTCTACATAAATTACAGTTACATGGTACCAGAAGAAATACAAAATATAGGTAAGTGTATACACAAGAGAGAAAGGGCTTTACAACAGCTTACATAAAAATAATTTAGAAACAGAGAATTTACATAGCTTGCATAGGTATATGCACTGTTGAACATTCATCGGTAATAGACACATGCTTTATATTTAGTAAAGCGAGAGAGAGAAATAGCATTGCAAAAGATACCTGTGATTTCTAGCAATTAAAAGTCTTTCGGCTTTTCCCGGTTAGGGGTCGGCACTCCAGTCCACTTATGATTGGCAGCGGATTTTTACGGTGCCGAGTTGCCAGCTCGACGCCCAACCTTCAAAGAAGGAACACCCATTCACACACGCACCTATCTGCACGTCTTTAGACATCAGTCGACTGCGGGGAGGACATGAAAAAAGTGGCAGCTTAACTATGCAACTATTAGAAATGGGGAAGGTGATTGATAATGTAATATAGTATGACATGTTAGTAGTAGAGCAACTTTAAAAGACCTAAATTTGTCTGTCAGGAAATTACAAAGGACAGGAAAAAGATTCCATGATTAGAATTCTTGCATTCTGTCACACTTTCTGTGCTACTAGTAACCATGGCTGATAGTGAAGCAAGCGTATGTGGTGTACAGATCAGGTACAACAGTAATCTTACAGATGTTGTGTAAGGCCAGAGTCTTACAACATTGTAATAAATGGTCTTCTACTCACTGACAGATGTCATTCTTCTGCTACACTTTTGGGGCATCCAGTGATCCCCCCCCCCCATGAGGTAACATCCTTTTCACTCTAAAGCATTCGGCACTGGCTACTAAACTCTTCTTCCCATGAAAATGTTACCTTATTGCTACTTCAGAAAATATTGCTTGCAAGCTGGCTATCAGACATTTGTCAACATTTCTGAATGACAACAATTAAAAATCATTTTACTTAGCAAACACCTTGGAACAAAAATCACTGATTGAATTTATATTTGCTTCATCAGACCTAAGAAAGTGCATTCACAACACTTGACTCAAGGGAAGTACTGTCAACAGATCTCCATTTGTTGCTAGGTTTGATCAGTTTTTATTCCACTCCATTCCAAACTACTACTCTTCTGAAGGTTTATTTAAATGTAATGTCATTCCCAATTAATTTTGTTTTTTTTTCACTCAAATATGCCCTCTAGGGTGAATTAACTTTTACTTTGGTACATTGTATGCTAATGATAATTGTAAGCACTAATAACAGTACCAAATTCAGAAGCATGCTAGGTCTGACAAAAACAAGATTAAAAGGCCATCAAGTTCATGTATCTGCAGTAGGCTAATTACACCAAAGATTTCCACCTTTAATGAATTTTTGATCTGGAGTCTCACATAATAAAAAGAACTGAAAATATAATCAGTGTGTTCAATTTACTAAGGCTACCAAATTTTGAAGGTTGGAGGCTTTACGTGCATATCATTTACAGAAAATGGTAAATAAAGTGGAGGAGAATGTTGGGGAAAATGTGAATCTTTAAAGGAAGGTCTTTGTTAAATACAATTGCTGGACGTAAGAAAAATGTAAGTAGCATTTGTCCGAATATGATTGGACATTTTTGAGAGTAAAAAAGGAAAAAAATCAAACTGATTATTTTTACGTCACTATTTCAGTTGTGATATTGCTTTGAAGGCTAATGAAGCATACTTAAGACTAAAAGTTATGGAGATTAAGTACTAGTATGAGTCATTGGAAAACATTCTGTGGTTCAAGAACTGAACTATATAGGATTATTTCTTCTACTGGAGGTAAGTCTCAAGTTTTAGAAAGTAGAGGAGTTCCATAGGGTGCACCTTACAGTGTTTTCTATAAAATTCACACAGTTTGCAAAATAGAAACTGAATATTCTCCCAGGGTCTAGGCCTTCAACTAACAGTCCAAAGGTTATTGTTCCAGGCAACTGATACTTTGGGAAACACTAGCACTGGCATATTGCTGACACTTTAAATCAATATTTCTATTTAAAAATGTATAATTCTTAAACTGCATTGCATCTGCAGTGGAAGGATCATACATTGCTTTCAACATTATCTCTAAGGACAGACCACTCAGAGTAAAAGGAAAAGGTTAATTTTTAAACTTAATTCCCCTTTTCTTTAAGTCTTTGCAGACTCAATGGCAGCATTTTTTGCAGATCATTTTTCTTGAATGTGTTATGTCCAAAAAAGGAAACGATTGCTGGTGCTTTTTCCCTATCATAGAAAGTCAAGAAGGTGAAAACATTTGGGAGGAGAGTTTATATCTCATCTTATATTCCTTTTAGCTCCATTAATTATCTTGCCAATGTGGTACAGTGTCAACATTCATCTTGCAGTAGATATCTGATATTGTTGATGAGTTTGCTAAGTGGACTGGTGTAGATTATATTGACAGGATCTTAATTTAATTTTTCCCAACTATAAAACTGCCTTAGTATAAAATGTATCTATAGTATAATAGGTGCTTCCATGAGATTTCCAGTCTCTGGCTATTACAAAACCATTATTTTCTGAGCATCCATAATTTTCTGAAGATATCGAGGTAAGAGTCCATATTTGTCTGTACATGGAAAATTTCTGAGTGATTCTACTTGCAAATTTATAAAGGATATATGACGTGCGTTAAGCTCATGTTTTATACCCATACATAAGATTGTTTTGCAAGCTTTCCTAAGTCTTAAATGCCACTGGTTCTGACACCTGGCATTGTGAATATTGGCTCTAGATAATGGTCAGTGTAGATATTTCAGTCCACCTCATGTACAAAATGGGAAAACGGGGGTTGATGCCAAGGAATCAACAAGATACAGCACAGATCATTCAGGAGAAGAGATAGAAATGTAAATCATTTAAAAAGATATTCACATTTTTGAAGAGTACATCCAAGAGAATTCCACACCCTATTGTCTCCTCTCCTCAGAGAACATCCTTATAGAAGCAAACTGTCTAATTACATTTGCCAGTTGAGTAAAATATTTCAGACAACTGGGTATACAAAATGATTTCTTAATAATGATTCTAGATGATACACACAAAAAATCAAATCCATAGTTATTACCTCAGAAGGTGAACTAGGTTTGGTCTTTGAAATGAGAGCTACAAAGTAAAGAGACAATTCTCTGGAAGCATTGGTATCTGTAGGTTGTTTCTCACTATGTTTTTCACATTTGAAGATAATAATGGATGTGTTATGTAAAATAGCTCATACTAGGAAATGCATTTTGTACGTTTTCATTGTAAAATGTACTTCCACTTATAACCAAAGACTGGTGAATTGAATATGTATATTCGCATTCCAGTTGGCGCTTTGCACAAGAATTTTCCTAGATTCTATGTGGGCCATTTCTGTTTCAGTTTCACAGCCCTACATTCAGCCCCAATAATATTTCGAAGATATCTGACACCATTCTGTGCCATACTAAGGACATATTGCATCACATTATTTGATCCCTAGATGGTTGCTTATTAGTAATTTCATCCTCCATACAAATGTAATAGCCCATGATGAAAATTTAGAAACTACTGTGAAAAGAGATTTAATAGGGCAAAGGACAGCATATTTGCCTTTGGTACAGAAGGCTATAGGTTCCAGTCCCACCTCAGATAGATGGATTACTGACACTCAGTATAAGGGGGTGCTGTTGTCCTGTATATGTCAGCTTTCAGATGAGATGTTAAATGAATGTCCCATTTGCTGGACTTGATGTTAGCTCAGATGGTGTAAAAGATCCTGTAGCACCTATTGAAAGGAGTAGGCAGTTCTTTATTATACAACTGTACACAGTTTACATATTTACAAATAATTCACATCAGTTCTACATTCCTTCATTATTAACAAAACTTTGCATTTGTATAGACCCCCACTCCTTTTTCCATAATCACCATTTGATTTTTCATATTATGATTGGTAATATCCATCTTCCATTGAACATAATCTCCTTCAGTCTTTCATTCCAGATTGTCCATATAAAACATTGTTTTATTCAAATTACTAACATACTCTTTACTATATTCCCCATACAATCGATATTCAATCATATTCATATTTATCTTTTAGTAATGTAATTATTTTATAATTTTATTTTCTGTTATTACATGTTACATGAATCATATGTCCCTTCTATATGGCACAATGCTTACATTATCCCCCTTCACAAATATGGCACAAATACTAATACCAATAACTTCAGGCCTATTGCCATCCTTTCCCATCTTTCTAAAATACTAGAGAAAACAATACAAGCACAACTCATGGCACACTTAACATTAAACAATGTCTTCTTCCCTACCAAACACGGTTTCCACCCTGGCCACAGCACCATGACTGCCCTTCTTTCCTTTCTTGAAACCATAAACCTCAAATGTGACACAGGCAAGTTCGTATACACACTACTCCTAGATCTGTCAAAAGCCTTTGACACCATCTCACACACCCTACTTATATTCCAACTCTCCACCCTACACCTCTCTCTCACCACCATCACCTGGTTTTCCAGCTACTTGTCAAACCACCAACAAGCTGTCCAAAGGAAAACTTCAACCTCCCCCTTACTTCCCACACCCACAAGTGTCCCACAAGGTTCTGTTATTGGCCCTCTTCTCTTCAACCTATTCATAGGTTTATAGGTTCATAGATTAGCACTATGCTAACTGCCCTTGCAAGACATTTTATGCCTAGCCAATTATCCCCTGTGAGATTTAAACCCTGTACCTTGTGTTTGTAAGGCAAACACCTTAACCATTAGGCCACCCTCCTCATTAACAACTTTCAACAATCCTCCACAGATTCATCTGTCATCCAATAAGCAGATGACTCAACAATCATCTGCTCCTCAGCCTTCTCCACCTAGGAGCTCCTAGCAAAAACCCAACTAGTCTTCTCCAAAATAGAAACCTGGATGCAGTCTAACCATCTGGCGCTAAATGCAAATAAAACCAAACTAATGTTTTTCCCCCTACCAAAAACTCCATTGACAAATCCACATTCACCATACAGAGCCAAAGCAACACTCTCCTTGAAACTGTTATCAACACCAAGCTTCTTGGCATCATTATTGATGAAGAACTAAAATTTGACACCCACATCCACTCCACAATCAAGAAAACCCACCAAAAGTTAGGTCTCCTCTACAGGCACAACTGCTTCCTAAGCCCCTCTACCTGTCACACTCTTGCAATCACCTTCATACTCCCCTCCCTTATGTATAGTGCCCCTCTTTTCACCAGTCTCCATCTTGGCCTTTGATCCAAACTTGAATCCTGCTACCACATGATCTCCAAATTTGCTACCAATTCAAAAAACACATCCCACCACTGCCACTCCCTCCTCACCCTCCACTGGCTTGAACTACCTCAGTTACCTACAACTCACCATTGCCCACAAACACATCTTTAAACCTGCCAACTGCCCAGCTCTCACTGCTTCCTTAAAACCTTACATTCCCAACTGCTCATTCAGATCCAAAAACCAAAATTTCCTTCAAGTCCACAAAACTGCATGACCTCCTGGCCATCTACTGCTGTTCCACTCCTTAGCTAAACAGTGGAACTCTCTCCCCACACACCTACGCAACCTACCTAACCATACAAATTTCAAATCTCAACTACTCTGTCATCTTTCTTCCAAATGGGAATGCCCTCGCCATGCTCCAACTTAAACCCCCCCATTCCACCTTACACTGACTCATCCAACTACCTCTGCTATTACTTCATCCCACCCAAAACAATCCCTCCCCTACCAAAAACTAATTCTCTCTCTAATATCTATTGTACTATACTGTCCAATCTCAGTTATACTATCACATTCTCCATGCATAATATTTTCCTAACCTACTAATGGCTAGTAGCTGTATATTTTGAAATGTTAAACCCACAATTGGTTTATAACAAAACTATCCACTTTATGTAAATGTTGAAATTTCTGTATTGAATTATGTCTTTCCATTTTTGTAACATTGTGACAAGCCAATTGCAAATATGGAGCATCAGTAAAAGTTTAATTAGCTGTATGAACTATGTCCTTTTGTAACATGTGAAATGTAACTTGCAATTATTGTGGGGCTTTTCTCCCCAGGCCTCCACTGAAAATGGGCTCTTCTTGGCCCAGTGGACTTACCCAGTCATCAAACGTAAATAAAATAAATAATAAATTAAAAAATGTTAAGAAAACATGTTTGACAGATCCTTTCATTTACTTTTTTTATAGGGCATAGTTCCTTTTACTGTCAACATATCAATTATCAACTTCTCTAAAAAATCTTGACATATAACATTCTTCATGCACCACTTATTTCTTTGTTTTATGATTTTTACTTTTTCTTCTGTTAAATGTTCCCACAAGTTCACATAATAATTTTGCATCATTATATGTTACACCATATTTTCGTATTATTTTTTATTCCTTCTATCTTTAATTTCCAAGTTTATTTTTTTCTTGATATGCTCTTGTTTCTTCATTTCTCCATTCTGTCTCCCTTTATTCATTTTTATTAAATTACATTCTCTTTCATATTTCTTTTTAAATATTCTTATCAACTCATTTTCCTTTCCATTTATCTATTCCAATATCTTGTATAGATTCAGTGAGGCTCCATATACTATTGGATTCAGTAAACCTAACCCCCCCATCCTTCTTATCCAAATATAATACCCCTCTTTTAACTGGATTGAACTTTGACCCCCCAGTGAATTTAAATACAATTTCAAGAAAGTGCTTCTTCAGTTCCCTTGGTATTATAGATACACTAGCTGTATATCATAGTTTTCCCATCCATACTGTGTTTATTAAATCTATGTTTTCTTAAATTATAGCCTATACCTATTCCACATGACACTGAATGCCTTTAAATCTTTCAAAAGTTTCTCCTATTGGTCATTCAACATATAATATTCTCCAAAATGAATTCATACTAATGATATTTTTTTAAACTGTATTCCTTCCAACTGTTTATTATCTCTAAAACCCTTACATTTTTCTTTATACATTTTTAATCCAACTTCTTGCAGCCTTTTATGCAGATATATAATTACCTTGCTTATTACTTTTTTATTTTTAGCAGTTAATATTATATTATCAGCATAAGACATAATAATAGGATATATAATTACCTCTTTCATTACTTTTTTTATTTTTAGCAGTTAATATTATATCATCAGCATAAGACATAATAATAGGATGTGAAACGCCTATTTCCTGTACACATTTACTTTTCTCCATTTCTTCAGTTATCGCTTTTACTATTCATGTGATTCATAACTATTACAAACAAAATACTACTCATTGGACATCCTTGTTTTAAAGCTCTCCTGATCTCAATTTCCTCACTTAACCAATCATTTACTAAGATACTAATTTTAGTATTTTTATATACTGATTCACATACTTTCTTTACTCATATATTACAATTATATTCTTCCATTATTGGCCATAAAATTTCATGCCCTATTGAATCAAATGCTTTATTTAGATCAGCCACCATTAAAGTTGCCTCTTTTTGTCTTTCTTAATATCATCCACCATTTCACCTTGTATCATTAATGATTCTCAGCTTCCTTTTCATTTCACCCCATAAATAACTTCTTCAATTATATAATTCAATTTGTTTTCTAATCTTTTTTGTATTATATTCACACATATCTTATAATCTCTATTATTATTACTGGCCTCTGATTTTTAATTTCATTCTTTTCCCCTTTTTTCCATATAAATCTCATAACACTCCTATATATTTCTACATAAGTTATACCATCATTTTGCCATTCATTGAATATCTTTACCGAAATTTCTTTTGGCCATTGCATTCAATTCCTATACATTAAATATCCTATACCATCTGGTTTTGCTGCTGAACTTATATTTATTTCCTTTGAGACCATTTCTAAATCTATAATTGTAATTTGTTTTTCTAATTCTGTGTTCATTTTTTTTGTAACCTGCTTTACCCTCAAATGATTTTTATTTTTATTTTTAGCATCTTTCACATACTTAGCTATGATAGTCATAATATTTGCCTGTTCTCTTTAATTTTTCCATTTTTATTTTTCATTTCTCAAATTATACCACTGTCTTCCTTTACTTTTTATTCAAATATGATGATAGTTCACATAGGTCATTACCCTGCTGGCATCTTCCCATGGTTTGATCACTGCTACTATACATAGTGGCATGGAAAATGCATATTCTCTATCCAATGACATCAGACTGTATCAAAAGCATTTCCATTTCACTGGCCTCAAGGTATATGCATTAACTTAACAGTATCTCCATAATCAAAAACAGTATCATTGAAAGAAACTCAGTGGCATCACAAAAATAAATAAATACATAAATAAAAACATGAGTTTTGTAAGGGGCTATCTCCTGCTTGTAGATCCCATAACTCTTAAATGTAATAATGTTGGGGTAATGTAACTTTGGGAGGATAAGGGAATGTTTCCTAAGCCCAGTGACGGATGACCCCATCATTATTATAAATACTTTGTATTATAATAGCAGCTATGGGCTTCCGTTCAGTGATATAGTACACATTAATGGTGTTGTTAGTGAACTTCTGCCTCATGCTTTTACAGTTCAGTATGGACCTAACTTATATGAGCCTTATAACTTCAAGATAGCAAGGACAGCATTGGAAAATAAACACAAGTCAATTAAAATTACTGGCATTCAGATTTGTATTCTACACATAAAATGTGCTTCATATGACTAACACCAGTCAGCTTGCATTTTCAATTAAATTCAAGAATAACTAATGTGTCACATCGATTAAATTCAAGAAAAAAGAATGAAGAATGATGGAGGTTTATTACATAAATAGAATATTAATTAAAAAGTCTCGACTTCAGTAAGGCACTTGACAGTGCCACACAAAAGATTAGTGAACAATTTAGGAAGATCTGAAGTGAGTACTACACTGCAACATTTTTTAAAGCAATGCTGATGGAACAGGACACAGAAGACTGTAGTGAATGGCATCAATTATAGTGAAGAAATAGTGACAAGTAGGTGCTGCAGTGGTAAGTTCTGGGGCCAGGCTTTTTCAGTTAATTTATAACTGATATTTATAAAGGCAAGAAAGAAAGAAAGAAATACTAAATGTTTCTTCTTTCACAAATTTGTAAAGAGGATGACCATGTAATGAGCTACAATCATGAAAAAATACTTGCTTGGACTGAGTTAATGACATAAAATATGTCATCTATCATTATGTAAAGTGGAGAATAAAATAATGCATCTTGGAAGTAATTAAAATTAAGAATGCAGTATATAGCTGGAGGGAAAGAGTTACAACATATGAGTAAAGGATATAAAGGTAATCATATCAGAAGACTTAAAGATAAGCAGGCAGTATAAAATAACAAACACTGACTCAATACTGGGATACATAGGAGGAGGAGAAATACCTTGTTGAACAAAACAAATTATTATTCCTCTAGATGAGAAGTGAGAAACATACTCTTTAGAGTATTATATGCAGTTCAAGGAACTTTTCATTCTGAGGTACCAGACAGATTAAAAGCACTTCAGAGATGGCAAACAATGGTAATTATTTGTGCCAGAAGCCATATAAACAGTGAGAGACTACAAGAGCTTAATACATATATTCATAGATAGTGAAGTTAAGTAAATTAAGTTTTCTATTATAGTGCAAACAGTCATTTGTTTAAAAAGAAATGTATGAGAGTAATTCCACAAAATGTGATGATATAAGCATGCAGATCATTGTAGTTATGACAAATTATTTTTCACAGAAAGATGGTGAAATACTTGAACAAACTGTATAGAAGGAAGCGCAGTAAAGAAATATCAATAATTAAAGATGGGGAGCAAACATAAGGCAGATCTTGTGAACAGTCTGATAGAAATTAAAAACAGGCATTGCTTTCCTAGAACTTGAGCTTATCCAATAAGTTGCAAAAGGGTAAATTAGGATGCCCAGTTACTTTTTATCCTAAGTTTGCATTTTTCCTTTATATTCTGTCTATATAACAAAGGATATCAGAAAATGGTTTTATTGTTTTGTGTTTTTTCTACATGGCAAACAAGCAGGCTTTTCCTATGGCAATCTAGACATTGTCTAAGAGTTTTGCTAGTTGTGTTGTCAGTGTAAAAAATAGACCATCCCACTGGCTGACACCTTTTCTAACAGCACTATTAGACTACATCTGTGTTCTTAAGTAATGCTTTAATGCAGGATATCTGAGAGATTACAACACAAACCTATCATCATTAGTTCTTAAAATACTATAAACTGGATGCATATGCTAGGGTAGGACAGATTTTGGTAGGCAGTACTGCATAGCACTGCTAGTCCTACCACATTCTGGGTAGTTCAGAATAGAATTGCTCAGGATCCTAATATTTATATATACTGACATGCTCATAACCTATTGACTATTTGAAAGATACTGACTACATTTTTGTAAGAGTGTGAATGGTTTTAATCTACTTTTTGAAACAGATTAAGAACGAGTTTTGCTTACTAGTAAAAAGTGTTTATTTCAAAGTCATTGAAACATAGTTCTGTCTGTTCCATTTGTCTTTCTAAAACTGATGTTGCATGGTTATCCTTCATTTCATCCTTCATATCAGGTTGAAGAAAGTGGTGGATAAATTGGTAGGCACATACTTTTTACTAACCCATGACTTCTTAACAATAGTCTTTTTCAGCCTGATAATGCTGGTGGTTAATTTATTTTCATTTCCTATTTATCTAGTTCAGTGACGTGAGAGGCAGAGGTTATGTCAACAAGCTAAAGTCATAATACAGGAGGACAGCTTGGCAGAGGACTTGGGTTATTTACAAGACACAAAAAGGGGGAAAAGATACACACAGTTGCAGCATATGCATTCCTAGGGACAATTTGGAATCTCAGCATATACATTTGTAGGGAGAATTTAGAATTTCAGCATACACATACCTAGGGACAATTCAGAATCTCACCTGTCTACTTTTTTTTTTAATTTCTTCAAGTCTTTTGAGTTTCTAATACCATAATGGTAATGAACTCCATTCCTAAGTCAAACTATGATTAAAGTTCATGAAATTAGTATTGTTTCAATCTTTTATGTTAGCCAGAAGTGCTGTTTGCAGTACCTGCAATGTGCCCAGTAATGACTCCTTCTGCAATTCATACAGAGTTACATGTATTGGTAACATATGCAAGCATGATTGTAAATTATTTTTTATAAGACACATTGCTCCTACTACTACTGGAACTGTTTGGGTATCTTTCTTCCACATTGCCCACATTTTTGCCTGCAAATCCTGGTATTTTATGACTTTATGTCTCCCTGTACATTAGACACTATAGTCAATGGGTGTAGCAATTTTAATGATTTGTGCTACTTTTGTCTTCTTTTCATGGACTACTATATCTGGTTTTCTCACCTCTATTTTTTGAACTGTTGGTAATGGGTGATCCCATGTGATATAAACTTCATCATTTTTCTTCAGTGCTTTGCGGCTCACATTTCCAATGTTTTTTAGCCACTTCAGTACCATAATGTTTGCACAATCCACAATGCAACAGTCTTGCCACATTATTGTTTTTCAGTATACAGTCCTTCTGCCATCAGTATATCACAACCAGCAACAAGATGTGTGCCTGTTTCCGATTCTGTTTTACAAAACATACATTTGTCTATTTCTCTCATATTGGAGTTTGTAAACCAATGTGTGCATAAGTCCACTGTCTTGGACTGCCAAAGTTAACCTTTCGTCTTTTGGTTTAAATTCGCCTCTCCTTAGCCATTACTGCTTTCGATCCTGGTCAACATGTAGTTTCAAGAGTTTTCTATACTTGCAACTATATTTATGCATTTTCTACATTTCTTGCCTTCATATCTGATCCTTCATATATTTTTTCTTTTGTTTTTTCACACATTCAGTTGCTACCTGATTTTTATCTACTTCTGGTTTGATTTCCATTCCCGCGTGATGCTGATATGCCTCTGACAAACTAGGCATGGAAGTAATCTTAGCTTATTCTCTTCATGTTTCAAAACTTTCACTATGTTTGGGTCTTATGAGGTCAGCAAATATGTATACAGTCCCACGATTACAGATCTATACATGTAATCAGTTTCTAGGAGGCCCATACCTCCTTCAGAATGGGGAATGTATAATCTTGGAAAGCAATGATTTTTTTTAAATCATTTGATGAGCATGAAACATCTTTCTTATTTTCCTGTCAAACCTATCCAACACCTTTTGGGGCTAGTCAATCACTCTAAAACTTGTGGTTAGGGCAGAAAAAGCTAATTGTTTTATAGCTTGAACTTTGTTCCTAGATGTCAAAGCTGTTTTCAGTATTAATTTGTCTTCTAAGTTTTTTTCACATTTTTTCACATTTTATTGTTGATCCTACATCAATTCCTGAATAGATGCTTTCACACTACCACGTATTATTTTCACAGGCAGATATTTAAATATACTCAGGTCTTGTCAAACCAGGTCATTTTTAATAACAAAACTGATGACTTTACTTATTGAGATGCATCAATCCTGATCTAAGTATTAAGAACAGGCACCTATCTTCCACCCGGCACAAAACATTAAATAAAAGACTAATAAAACTACTGTCCCTCTTAGTTATAGACTGTTGTGATCATTGTCATCAATCCTCTTTTCCCCATTTCCTACATGGAGTTGGGCTGTCACATCAACAGTGGCCATAACTTAGAGCCAGCGTTCACACTGCCAAGTAACTGAATGTAAATTTGTTTGAAGTTTAAGTACCAGGATCCCCACTATTATCAGGTTGTTTCAGTGACTTGTTGTCATGCTGTCCCTTGGTTTCATGAGCACTGGTATCAAAACCTTATCTGGCTTGAACACCAGCATTTTGATTTTGACAGGGATAGATCATGCCTACTAAATTTAGTAAACTTTTTCAACAAGGTCACAGAGGCAGCTAATAGTGGTAATTCTGTTCCTACAGCCTATCTGGATCCGGCCAAAGCCTTTGACATCATCTCTTATACTAGTACTGAAAATAAGCTAAGAGGCCTAAATATTGAACTTTATATGATAAGGTAGACATGAAACTGCCTGAAAGATAGAATCCACATTGTTAAGATGGTAGGTGCCTCTTTAGAAAGTAAAAGGGTAGCTAGTTGTGTACCTCAGGGCTCAGTGCTGGGACCCCCCTGTTTTTTGACATATGCTTCTCAGCCACCAAACCATATAACCAGACATAAGGCTAATTAAATTGCAGACAACAACAAGGTAGGTGTTATTGAGAAACAAGCCTCTGATACCAATTCATTACAACAAAAGTTGATCCACACAAAATATTGGTGTAAAGAAAATGGTTTTATTTATTTTATTTGCAGTTTGTTTACCAGGATAGTCCATTAGGCCATAAGGAGCCTGTTTTCAATGGAGTCCTGGGGAGAAAAGCTCCAGAAAAACACAAATACACAAGTACACAAGTACACATTGCACATAAACATTGCAGATTATATCATAGGAATACGAAGTACATATGATAAGGAAAGTTAACAATTAGAGTATGACAATATTAGAACATATCAGTATAATGCAATAAACAGAAATAAAACTTTTTTTTTTGCAAGAGTAATAGTATTTGAGCTTTATGCAGAATTCTTACAGTTTAATTAATTAGTGGTATCTACAGTTATTAGTCAATCAGCTCACTAGAGATGTGGAACCATAGGAGGCTATAATGACATATTTAGTATCAAGAGAGTAAAAAGTAGTATAAGAATGATTGAATAGGATGTGAACAGGAGCATGTCCATAGCGAAGTTAGGTGAGAGTGCAGCAAGGTTTTGAATGAAGAGAGACTTCTAGTAGTGTGGATAGGAGATGGTAGAGAATTCCAGAGGTGTGCTAGAGAGAAGGACATTAGATGATTCCGAGCTGGATGTGTGGTTTATGTAGTTTAATTATCTTTTGAGAATTGGATCTGAGAAGTTGAGCTGGTTCATTCATTTCAAAGGTAGTGGCAAAAGAGGGACAGAGAGAGGGGTTGAAAATGAGTTTGTGTGCTTGGATGAGTTGGGTATAAGTAAGGAAGTTGGGTAGCTCAAGCCAGTTTAGTTGATGAAGGGAAGTACAATGGTGGAAAGTGGCTCTGTGACCTGTAGCAAATTTTGGTATCTTGTTGTAGCAAGAGGAGAGTTTTGTCTTGAGGGAAGATTGCAGGTTGGTGAGGATGGATGCATCATATAGGAGGGATGGGATGAGATATGCGTTAGCTAGTATGAACCTGGTGGAGGAAGAGATGTAGCGTCCATGGCACTAAAGCATACCAAGTTTTTTATGTTTTTTATTAATATTTACTTGTAAATGTTTATTAAATTTTAGTTGATCATCAATGAGTGCTCCTAGTAGTTTAGCGTCGGAGACTATTTCTAGGGGAGTATTATTTTGCTGGTGATTATGAATGAATGTTTATCTAGGGAGGAGTTTTTGGAGGTGGTGAATAGCATGTTTAGTTTTTGTTGTATTAAGAGCTAGATGGTTGCCTTGCATCCATTGCTCAGTGGAGGAGAAGGTGCTTTGAGTTAGTTTAAATAGAGTGGGGATAGAAGGGGAGGAGCAGATAATGGTAGAATCATCTGCATTTTGGATGATGCTGGTGTTAAGAATGGCTTGGTAGACGTCATTTATGAATATATTGAATAGTAGGAGGCCTAAAATAGAACCTTGGGGGACACATGTAGGAGTATTAAGGAAATGTGAGGTGGCTTTTTTCCATCTAATTGCTTGTTGTCTATTTGTGAGGTAACTGGAGAACCAGTTGATGCAAGAAGGAGTAGATTTAGTTTGAAGAGTTTACTAAGATGCAAGTTGTGAGAAATGGTGTCAAATGACTTAGAGAGGTCAATGAGGAAGGTGGACATGAAATGGCCTGAGTCATGGGCTTTGTTAATTGTTTCAAGGAAGGAGAGAAGGGCTGTGGAGATACTATGACCGGGTCTGAATCCATGTTGTGTGGGGGTGAGAAGCTGGTTATTGATGAGATAGGGTAAAAGTTGTAGGTTTTAACAATGCAAGGAATAATGTTGCACAAGCACTTACATCCAACCTCCACATACACATTCTAAAACACATACGCATTCATATACAGTCACACACACAGTCAGACAGTCCCAATCAAAGCCCTTCACAAACATACAAACACACACACACATACACACACACACACACACACACACACACACACACACACACACATGCACACATATGCACACACACACACACACACACACACACACACACACACACACACACACACACACACACACACACACACACACATACACACACACACACACACACACACACACACACACACACACACACACACACACACACACACACACACACACACACACATACATATATGTACAACCCAACCCCCATTCACAGCCTTGCAGTGCTTACTTACCATGGTGCTAACAGTCATGCTTCTGCCAAAAACATCATTAGATGTACACCACAAAAGACAGTGTGCATTCTCATCAGTTTGCTTGTTCACTAGTTGGGCGCCCCTAAATTCTTAATAGAAAAACAAACAAACAAAAAAAAGGTCTATTATCCAATCTGGCACTCCTCTTTTCTATTTTAAGGAGGATGCCAGGTCTATGTGATTGCCACTTACCAGGTGTGACCACATGTGAAGTACTGAAACAAGCAGTTCACTCCTTGTTGCAGAAGCAGTATCAGAATTTATTTCCATACTGAATTCAAGTACTGCAATTGCTCCCCTCTAACACCTTGCAGCTGTCTCTTTTGTCTCTCGTTAGCTAAGCTACTGAGTGTAGAGCTACAGTGGACACCATTTTAGGTATCAAACAGGAACAAAAGGATGAACCACTCCACAGTAAAAAATGCACCTATTCTGGTCAAATTCAATAAAACCAATTCTGGACTTTATTGAAGATCAGATCTGATGAAGTTCTGAAGTGGTCAGGATGAAAGCGCTTATCATTTGTTTTATTTTCTTCAATAAAGTCCAGAATTGGTTTTATTGAATTTGACCTGAATAGGTGTATTTTTTACTGTGGAGTGGCTCATCCGTTTGTTCCTGTTTGGCATCTCTGTGTTTTGCAACTATTTTAGGTATATGTGGACTGTGCTAACCTGCTTGAAAAGATTTGTTCAGTATACTACATGTTACTGAATCCTCCCTCCAGTGATGGATACCTTACTTCTGAAAATAAATATAAAAATGTAGATTTATTTTAACCCAGTAAAGTGACTATACCCAACTTTGCATTGTTGGGAATATTTATTTATTTTATTAAGTTAAAGAGCCATTAGCCTGTCAAGTTTATGCAAGTGTACCAAGTAACAAAGGGTTCCTATTACCTGATTGAAAGTTTAAGTTAGCGAATACCTAAATGTCGATCTGATAATAGCGAAAGCAAAAAAACTCGAATGGACGATTTAATGCAGGGAAAGAATTCTCTTGGCTGTTATGTGGATTTTGCCCCTTTCCCCACTGTAGAGTGGTCTCAGTGTTGGTATATTTAATTTGGGGGGTGTGGTGGGCGAAGCCCCCCACTTCATTTTGTTTTAAATTTTTTTTTTTTGCGGCTGAGGAATTCATTCCCTACGTTAAATCAGCCATTCGCTGTTTTAATTTTTCGATATTACCAGATCAATGTTTAGGCATTCACTAACCTAAACATTCAATCAGGTAATATAGACACCTAACAAATGCTCCTCACATTGCATTCCATGCGGAAGATAAAAAAATGAGTGGCTAATCAAGTGTTTTTACTTTGGGAAATAATGGGTTTTGGCTCTTTCCTGCAATGAGAAAGACAGAGAAGGCGGCAGTCAAAGTTACTGAGAACTGTGTTAGTTTATTATCAGTGAAAATGTAGACAGTTTCCATGTGAGCTCCAGAATATACATAGACCTTTATTGGTAGAAGGTAAGACCATAGTGACAGTTGATTGATAAAATAGTATATAATAAGTTAGCATTTAGAAATAGCATTTCAGAAACGTGCCATTATTTGTTTTGTGTACAGTATGAAACTCCTAACAAGATCATTGTTACCATAGGTTATAAGTCAGTCTTTATTAGGAGATCAGTACAGCAATAAATGAAATAGTACAGTTATATAAAGATCAGTCAAAGTTATGTAGTGGCATATAAGTGTTGCATTGAACAATGACATCCAGTCTCACCCCAGTGAAACCAGGTAAATGCCGTGTGTAACATGGCTTACACTTTTCTTAGTTGTTTTTTGTTATGTGCAATGAACTGTAATTAAAATTTAATTAGAAAAATAGCGTATTTTCTATTCTGTGGTATTGAATAGACACACTCCAGAAACATGCACTGTCAGAGGATAGGGAATATACCTGTGAGGGAAGGGAGCTATATACTGGAACTGATATGCTATTTTAAAAACTGTGGCTACATCTCTTTGATGCTAAAACCATGACATTGTGTGAAAAGACCTGACTACAGTCTCGGTAACATGAGTTTGATTAGTGACTTGGGCATTGATATTGCTCACAGGGGAAGATGGACAGGGTGGATAGTATAGGGCAGAACAAGACACAGACAACCACAATCCCTCAGTGTAAGGGTGGCAGTTCAGTGGGTTGCATTAGGCCAGGTATTGGCTCATTAATACACTTCCTGGTGCAAGCCTACTTTAGTAAGTGCATGGGAGGGATCAGTCACAAGAGGAGAGTACTTGAAGTTCCCATGGTGATAAAGATAGCCCATCCTCCTCATTGTAGTTAAGCCGAAAGGAACACAAACTCCCTGATGTCTGAGAGAAGAAATGTGAATTCCCCACCACTAGTGTATGAATGGATTCTAGTCCAGTAGGGGAAAGATTTGACATTCTGCAAATGGAAAGTGTAAAAGCACTCATTGCTTTGTTGAGAATTGCTGTCATACAAGTATGCTGAAGTGATATACAGACATGGTGCTTATTAGCATTCAAACATTTCTTCTTCACCAGCACCTTATGTTGTGTCTCACTTAAAAAGGTGTGAAAGTCTGAGTATTTGGTAACTCCATTTTCTCTTTTTAGGATAAATCAATTACAGCATAGAGTCCATTTTTTAATTTATTCATCAGTGCTGTCAACTATTAGAGGGACAAAAAGTAAAAATTATTGGCATTGATGTCGCAGTAAAGTAAAAGTCAAGCAGAAATGGCACAGTTTTTTCTCCTTTTGCATAAACAGTAACAGCTTTATCTTTGAAAACAGAATGAGAGTAATCACCCTAGATGTGTAAGAGTAACACTTCAGGATTAATGGTGATGGGTGTCAAACAACATGATTTTCAGTCAGTTGACTTTATTTATGGAGCTGAGTCCACAGCCATCATTGAGCCAATTAAAAAAATTGCTTCTGATTCTGCTTTTAGCTTTAGGCCAGTTATCTTTTTTAGTTTCACACACACATCTGTTTCTGTTTTCACAAATTCATATTTAATACAAGATCACCAGGTAAACACGAATAAAACAGTAGACATGATATGTGGCCATTAGACAGACTAGAATGTTCTTGTCCTACTTGTTAACAGATGGCAGATGATTACATTGTAAAAAACTGCTTCTTGCTGTCTAGTAAAAGAAAGGAACTGCAGATTTATAGCACAAGCCTTCAGCCACTAAAAATGCATATGTTTTTACTATGCTACTCAATTACTTGGTGCATGATATTAAATTTACCTCAGCTGATACCAGCCTTCTAGTTCGGCAATTATATTATCTATAACAAATTTTGAGAATCAGTCTTGTTTTGTTTGTTTTCTTTTCAATGGCGTATGATCTCAGCTAAGAATATTATTAGTGGATAAGGCAATGGTTCTGCCTAGATGCCTAACTTGATGCTGGAGTAATGTTCATTACCAGGTCACAAATATGAGCTATTTTTGATACGGTTTTTGCCTAGTCTTCAGGCTGATACAAATGATGGTACTATATGACAAGTGAATTAAGCTCATAATTAACAGACTGACCCAGTTCCTACTCTTCCTCCATTTCTGCTTTTGTACATGATTTTTATTGTACAAATAATCCTGTAGATATCACAGCGAAGCAACCAGGCAGTCCCAAGGAATTTAATAGCATAAAATCTTTTATTACACAGCACAAACACGGTAAGCGCTTTCGCTAACAAGCTTCTTCAGACCATAAAACATAATAATAAAAGAAACCCTTTTATAAAAATTCAAATACCAATGGCCCAATCACAAACAGGGAATCCAAATTAACTGGAATTAACTTTTAAAGTGGCATCCATACCCCTCAAACATGTAGACATAAGACAAGCTTATATGCATACACAAAAAACAATGGAAATAAAAAATATATGAGTACACAAATAGTGCACATAAAAAACACATATACATATGAATATGTATAAATATATATATATATATATATATATATATATATATATATGTGTGTGTGTGTGTGTGTGTGTGTGTGTGTGTGTGTGTGCATATAAAAAAGCTTATAAACAGACTGAATACATACATAAATCACTTCTGGATTCTACATTTCTTTAATAGTGGTTTAATGGATGTTCTCTCATTCAATCCTCTCCCCCTATCAGCTCTAAGGGTAATAATCCAGTTTGTTTCCCTAAACTCAGTGTGATTCCTAATATCTCCTTTCCTAATACTGGGTACTATAACTTCAATGGCCCTAAAGTGAAAGCAATGACTGTCCCCATAACGCATAACATGTTTAGCCAATGCATTGTTGTCAGATCGTTTCCTAATATTATAAACATGTTCTCTAATTCTGTCCCTGAATACCCTGTTGGTTTTACCAACATAAAAACAATGACAGACTTGGCATTTGGCTAAATAAACAATGTTGGACGTTTTACATGTAGCGTCAACATGGAAAGTGTATTCCCTATGTAAATCTGGGTGGTAAAATTTGTCTGAGGTGTTAATAAAAGAACAAAAATTACATCTTCCACGAGGACGAGTAGTACCTATATCAAAATGCCCACTATTATTGTGTTGGTAACAAAGAAGTCTCTTCAAACTTTTTCTGTTTTTATACAGGAACTTAGGTCGTTCACCAACTATCTGCCTGATATCAGTATCAGTTTGTAGAATAGACCAATTCTTACTAAAAATTTCCACCAGCTCCCTATTATCAGAGGTATAAAAAAGGGGGACCTTAAGTAATTTACTCTTATCACACTTATTGTAAATGCTATTAGCATTTGGAGGACCAAAGTATGGGGCAGCAATACCCTCATGTAAAACGTGAACATCACGTACGGAGTCATAGGTTCATAGGTTCATACTAGGCTATCTGCCCTGGGGCATTTATAAGCCTAGCCTGATTGTGTTTGGCTTACGCCACCCCTTGATTTGAGTATACTGTGCCCTTTTTAAAGTTTAGTTTACTGTGCCTCTGTCTAATAGTGACACGGAAGTAATCACTGGGACAAACCTACGATCCTCCATCCACTCATCAAGATTCTTCTTGAAGAGAGTCAGTGAGGTGCTCTGCCTAACATGAATTGGAATTCTATTCCAGAGCGAAGGGAGCCTCTGGGTTATGTGTCTGTCCCTCCAGCATGTTCTATTTATTTCTGTGCTGAGGTTCAAGTCCCTCGAGTACGTGGCTCTAAGGAATTTAGATTTACTGAGGTGGAGCATGTCCATTAATTCTGGGTTGGACATAGCTTTATATGTCAGGCATAGATTGCCTCAAAGTAGGCGGTATGCAACTGAGTAGAGCTGGAGTTTTTTTTAACCAAGCAGCATATGGCATCTGTTTGAGTCCCTTGATCCTCCTGGTGAGGTACTTTTGGGGTCTTTCTAATTGCTGCAGGTGTCGGGTAAGGTACATCCCAAAGGGGGCATTGTATTCTATGATGGGCCTGATGAGGGATGAATAAAGGGGCACGATTACCTCTCTTGATCTAGATGTGATTCCTTTCATGATGAGGTGGGCTATGTAGAAGGTCTTTCTAACCACTTTGGCAATGTGGTTGTCAAAGGAGAGATTGCTATCAACTTGGGTCCCCAGATCCCTAATTACTTTCTCTGTACTTAATGGGTTACCACATATGTGGTAATTTGTGGGCACATTGTTTTTGCCAAAGGGTATGACTATACACTTTTTGGCATTTAGCTTTAGACCATGGCTCTGACACCAGTTATCTGTCTCTGCGAGACCTTTTTGAAGGATGTTTGTGTCAACTGGAGAGTCAATTATGGCGCCCAGTTTGCAGTCATCTGCGAACTTGGTGAGCCATAGTCCTCCCACATTGGTCTGTACCTCAGAAAAGTAAATACCGAACAAGAGAGGTCCCAGGACAGAACCTTGTGGGATGCCACTTGTGACCGGTTTCGAGTCTGACATGGCTCCAGCAACTCTGACTCTGTGGGTTCTGTCTTTGAACCAGTTTGCGACCCATCTTGTGACATAGGGGTTTATATTTAGGCTGGATAGCTTATCTATGATGCCCGAGTGGGGTATTGTGTCAAATGCCTTTGCGAGGTCCATATAGGCTGTGTGGACTACCTTCCCTTCATCTATGGCCTTGGTGACTGTTTTGAAGAAGTTGACCAGGTTCAAAAGGCAGGATCTGCCCTTGACAAAGCCAAATTGAGTAGGAACTAGTGTCTGTAGGTCCCCAATGTCTTTGTTTATGAGTTCCATGATGATCCTCTCCATAGCCTTGCAGACTAGGCTAGTCAGGCTTATGGGGCGATAGTTTCCAGGGTCCGTAGAGGCGCCACCTTTGTGGAGTGGGACCACTGTTGCTGTACGCCATTCTTTGGGCACATATCCTGTAGTGAGGCTGAGATTGTACAGCAGTTTTACTTGAGGGATTAGTTCTTCTTGGAGTTCATGTAGGATGCAACCCGGGATGCCATCTGGTCCCATGGAAGCAGTGTTTTTTTGCTTTGGAGAGGGCGGCCTTCACTTGAGCATCAGAGATGTTTGGGAGGCTGCACTCTGCTGGGATAGATACTTGCTCTTTTGGGGGGGGGTGGAGAAGTTTGCACTGAACCTGTCTGCCAGGATATTGGCGATGTCTGTGGGTTCAGTGTATTTTTTATCGTTTAGAATTAACTCAGAACAAGTCTGGGAGTTGCATCCCAGGTTTCTAACATAACTGAAAAAAGCTGTATGATTGTCTTTAGTGTCCTGTGCAATTTTTCTCTCGAAGCTGGCCTTGGAGGATTTTATGAGGGATCGTAATTTTTTGCTAGTACTGATCAGAGATGCCTTCCCTTTTAGGGATTTTGCTCTATCATGAAGTAGCTTCCTCCTTCTGTTGCACAGTTTATTTATGGCTGGGGTCCACCAGACTGGATGCCTGCCTTTGGATGACTGGGTCTTGATTTTGGTTGGGATAGCATGATCCATGCATTCCTGGAGATATCCGTAGAATGCGTTTATATAGGATTCTGCAGTTTGGGCCGTAGTTTCCACTGGCCCTGGGGCCTTGAAGGATTCCACTTTGGTTTTGAGAAGTGTGAAGTTCGCTTTTGAGAAGTTTTTCACTGTGGTTTTCTGGGCTGGGGCTGGGGTCGGGATGTGGATATCCAGTGAAATTAATTTATGGTCTGATCTTACCAATGAGGGATATACTTCTGGTATGGAGCATAGAGTCCCCATGTTGGTAATGATCAGGTCTAGTATGTTTTCCCTCTTGTGGGAGTGGTGACTAGTTGTTCCATAGCATTTGAGTTTATAAATTCCAGGAACCTTTGGGCTAAGGTGCTGGGGCTTGAGTAATGCTCCCAGTCTATGTTTGGGTAGTTGAAGTCACCCAATATAATGGTGTTCAGAGAGATCTTCATGTTCTCCAATGTTTTCAGGAAAGCCGAGTGGGATTCCTGACTTTGAGAGGGTGGTCTGTAGGATGCTATAAACTGAAATGCAGTCTTGTCCACTGTCAGTTGCACATGGATGGTCTCCGATACTTTGTGCAATGCCACTAACCTGAAGGTGTGGACATCCTTGATAAATATGAAAACTCACCCTCTTTTTGTGGTTTGGTCCGGGTTTTGGGGCCGAAAAGCATGATAAGAGGTATAACCTGGTAGTGCTGGGGTGCTCTCTGGAGCCTTGAACCAGGTTTCTGTCACTGCACAGATATCGGTGTTCTCCATACTGAGGAGAGCTTCGAGTGCGTGCATCTTGAGGTTAAGACTTCTGTCGTTTAGCAGCATTACCCTTAGTTTCTTATTCCTTGTGCTGTCTATGGAGGTGGGTTTGACTTTTGAGCCTTGCCTAAAAAAGGCACTATGGGGGTGGCAAGAGCCTTTGCCAATATCCGAAAGCCCAGGGGTGACAGGTACAAGCCATCCCTAGCGAAGCAACGTGGCTTGTCGAACATGTCATCCCAGGCTGACAGACACTGGATCCCCTTTGAATGACACCAAAATTTTAGCCATTTGTTAAAATCGATCATTTTGTCTTTATACTGTGGCATCATTCTAGGTGAGGGTAAGATGCTGCTCAAGGTCAGGGTCATACCGGCCTGGGCTACATGATCAGAGAGCTCCTCTATGTCTCTTTTCATGTAGTCGAGGGAGGTACGTCTCAGGTCATTCATGCCAGCATGTACAATGACTGAGTCATATTTGTATTTGCTTTGGAGTGACCTGAGTGCTTGCGTTATGTGGTGGATCCTAGCGCCTGACAGGCAGCTCACTGTGACCTTCTCTTTATTCAGCCTGGTGAGCAGGACATCAGTGTGTCTGACAATAGAGTCACCTATTACAAGAGTATCAGGTGTGTTATTCAGCCTTAAGGGCTGTGACTGCTTGGCACACTGACTTTGTGTGCTATGTGTTGTACGTGTTTTGTTTTGGGGTAGCGTTTGCTTGGATGTCTGCTTTGGAGGTCTCTGTTGCTTAGGTAGATTTTTATTTAGAGCCTCCGAGTATGTTTTGTGTTTTTATGTGTTTGGTTCGCTGTTGTGGTGGGACTATGTGATACTGGAATTGTGTTGTGTGAGGTTACCTTCTCCTCCTGACTGGTTACACCAGTTTTGAGATGAGAGAGCTCAGTCTCCAGTTTGGCTATATGGTTGCATCTCTCACATATATTTGAACCTGTTTGGAGGAGGAGAGGGTTGTCCATGTACATGAGACAGTTGTAACATTGCCTCAAAATTCCCAGATTCACCAGCTGGACTGGAGAGGAAACCATTGACTGAACTTTGGTCATGCTAGAGTAATGTAGGGAACTGAATTAAAACGGACCAATAGGGGACAAGGTAATCGTAGAGAGTACAAGAGTAAGTAGTACTTATGGTTTATTAGTGCTAACTTGTAAGATTACTTATTTGGACCAGTGAGGGGCCTTAGAATGAGAATATGGTGTTTAATTTGAGAGATAGAGCAGTTCTAAGGGAAAACATGAAGAGCAGACTTTGTGGAGCCAGGAATAGTTTAAACCCAATTAAGCAGCACTGCCCGATGTTGAGCTATGCGCAAAAACGCGCAAAATAGGGTTTTAAGAGAGGGAGATCAAGGAGTTTGGAATTGACCCAAAATGACCAATAAAAGTACAGTTTCAAGGCAGTAACCTCTCCCACATGGGCAGGCAGGCTGCTCAATGTTATCACTGCCACTGATGAACACAGAGACTTCCCTTTAGCCCAAGCAAACAATGGCCTTCAAGAAACTTACAAACAGTTCAGAACAGCAAATCTGTAACTGAACTTTTTTAAATCTTAGAAAAGTGGTAAAAAGCAAGATTTTTTTGTTTTTTTTGTTTTTTTTTAAGGAAAGCAGAGGTTCACAAGTATCAACAAGTTAGAACAGTGCAGTAAATGACCCCACACTTGAGTGCTAGGCCAGAGACAGATAAAATGCAAGTTTTAAGAAAAAAACAATTTTAAAAATAAGTGCACAGAGAAAATTCAGTAATCAGCTCTAGGTTGTGTTCTAAATACAGTTACCAACACAGAAATCAAGTTTAACAAGCCAGAAAATGCTCAAAAGTAGGTGGCAATGCAGAAAAACTTAACAAATAATCTGAAGCAAAATATTTAAAATCTCAAAAGTGGCTCCTTTCTTCTCTCAGAGTTTTCTCCTCTTGGTGGGTGCTTCACTAACAGCCAACAAGTCGGAAATACGCCAAAACCATGAGGCAATCGGGTTTTAAGAGAGGGAGATCAAGGAGTTTGGAATTGACCCAAAATGGCCAATAAAACTACAGTTTCAAGGCAGTAACCACTCCCACAGGGGCAGGCAGGTTGCTCAATGTTTATCACAGCCACTGATGAACACAGAGACTTCCCTTTAGCCCAAGCAAACAATGGCCTCCAAGAAACTTACAAACAGTTCAGAACAGCAAATCTGTAACTGAACTTTTTTAAATCTCAGAAAAGTGGGAAAAAAGCAAGATTTTTTTGTTTTTTGTTTTTTTAAGGAAAGCAGAGGTTCACAAGTATCAACAAGTTAGAACAGTGCAGTAAATGACCCCACACTTGAGTGCTAGGCCAGAGACAGATAAAATGCAAGTTTTAAGAAAAAAACGATTTTAAAAATAAGTACACGTAGGAAATTCAGTAATCAGCTCTAGGTTGTGTTCTAAATACAGTTACCAACACAGAAATCAAGTTTAACAAGCCAGAAAATGCTCAAACGTAGGTGGCAATTCAGAAAAACTTAACAAATAATCTGATTTTCATGATACCCTCTGGATAATAATCTGCTCCCCAAGCTGTTAAGTTCCTCCAAAAAACAATTATCCAAGGGATTCAACCTGGATGCCCTAACACCTTGCCCTCTAATCAAATTGCGAAAAATATAACCAGGGTGCATACTAGATCTAGCCAAAAGACAATTCCTATAACATGGTTTATGAAACACACCTGTATTGATGAGGCCATTGTCTAGTTTTTCAATATACAGGTCCAGATATTCAATCCGTGAGGATGACCAACTCATGGTAAATTTCAAACAAGTAGTCAATGTGTTGATCATATGATGGAACACTGCTAATTCTTCACAGCTACCTCTCCATAATAGGAAGAGGTCATTGACAAAACGTCGATAAAACAGAACATGTGCCTGAAATTCCTCTGTGCCAAAAAGCACAATGCTCTCCCAATGTGCCAAAAACATGTTCGCATAACTATTGGCACATGAAGTGCCCATGGCAACACCATGACGCTGGATATACATATCACCATTAAATGTAAAGATGTTATTTTCTAATATCAGTTCCAGAAAATGAGTGACTAGATCTACTTGGACCAAAGAGAGGTCACTATGATCTATAAGATATTCATGTACATACTGGACCCCAAGGTCATTAGGGATAACCGTGAAAAGGGATTGTACGTCCAGGGTATCAAAAAATATATCTTCTAAGTCATGCATATCTTTAGTGCAGTCATAAAGGTCAATCAGGAACTGTTTCGAATCTCTGGGGACAAACTTATTCAAATTAATTACCGGTCTAAGATGTTTTTCAACATAGACCGAAAGGGGTTCCATGACCCAGCCTCCACCAGCCACAGTGGGTCTCATCAGTGGGTCAAATGAGTTCTTATGTACCTTCGGTAACCCCTGTATTATGGGTATAAGGGGATTTGAAACAACAAAGTAATCATAAGTATCCTGATTAATAAGATCTCCTCTGAACACATCTACCAGAGTATTACTATGATTTTTATTGTATTACATTTTCTGTTTGACCTATCCAGCCTGCTCTTTAAGTTCACTTAATATTTTACCTTGCTCCAATCCTGTTTTTCCTCTCATCCTCTTCCTCCTCCTGTGCCACATCTTCTTTGTTGATTACTGTCCATAACCTGTTCCATTAGTCTATTCTGTGGGCCTAAAACTTTCTCAGTTGAAGAAGTACTTTCACAGATTGGAAGCAGTTGCTGTTTAGAATATTTTGCCTTTGACCTCTGCTTCTTCCCTATCTTTCCTTTTTAGAACAACTCATTTGTATTACTCTAAGGCACCCATATTATACCTTTCTTGTGTCTTCTGGTATCTAGGTGGCTTTGGAAAACACACACAATTCTCAGGGTATGGCAGGGCAATGGCCTAATATGCTTCAGAATTCTCTCTGGCTAAGGACAAGCACTGGCATTCTGATGGCTACTGCCACTGCTTCTTCACTCTAATGCTGGTGCCCACTATATCTATGAAGGTTTCATAGCTTTCTAGTAGTTACAAGGCATGCAGGCCAGCAGACCATTGAAGATCCTAGCCCAAATTCCCAATTGTTGTAAAGCACTGTCTGGTTAAGTAACTTGCTAAAGGTAATACAGCAAGAAAATAAAGGCTGAGTGAATCAGCCCCTTTACCACAGGAAATAGGCCATTAACAACTCCTAGTTGATCTTGTACATTAACTGCCACACCAATGAAAGTGGAAGGAATCAAAACGAATACCATTGACTAGAGAAGACTGCTTATTAAAATCTCAGAGCCTTAATTCTATGCACTAACTGACAGACAGGAGAGGTCCATTTCTATACCAGGAATTAGCCCTGGGCCTCTGGGGTAAAAATTAGGAAGCTTAACTGCTACACTATGTTAGAATCCCTGCCAGCAAAAATCAATACCATTAGAAATGTCCCTTTTGTTGTCAGCAAGTCCATTCCCTACAGCTGGTACTTCACATCAAGGTTACTGCGGTTCAGGAAATAGCTGTCTTTGTCTGCATAGAACCTTAGATGTCACCATTCATCCCATTTAGTCAGCTTTTCCAAATCCTTCTTTGGACTTTTGTCAATGATTTCCATTTCTGCAAGTAACTTTGTCTCATCAACAAAGTGGATAAGCCTGATATTTTTTGTTCCATCCCTGTCTGAAGAAAACACACCAAAGAACATTGGTTCCAAGAGTTACCTCTGCAGTACTCAACTAGTCATCTTCCTTATTATCTACATTGTCCCTACATCAAAACCACTTTCATCCTCCAATTCAACCAGGCAGTCATCTAGTTCCTTTGCTTTGATCTTGCCACCAAACCCTGCACTTTTTGTGGAAACCACCTGTGAAGGACCAAGCCAAAGGTTTGGTGAAGTCCAGCTAGACCATGTCCACTGGCACTCATTTGCCAAGTCCTCCTTTAACATGGTCACAAAAGTCGATCAAGTTTGCCTGAAAGCTTTTTCTGGCCATGAACATGATTGTTATCATCCTTGTCATTATTCGTGTAGGAAAACAATCAGCTTAACTTCAGGATTCTTTTCATAATGTCTCCTGCTAGTGTTGTAAGGCTAATAGGTATGGAACTTCCTTGATTTCTTCTGCAGCTGCCATCCTAATACAAGGATACCACGGTTGTTGCTTTCCAGTTCAAAGGTACTTCCACAGTATCCATTGATTACCTGAAAACCTCCACTGAGGATCTATCTGACAGATTCTGAGATTCCTGTGTGGTTGGCCATCTTACATCTGTGTCTTAGCCTTCCTTAAAGAAAGTGTGTCCCTGTTGAGCTCCTCATCTTTATCCTGGACATGGTTTACTGCCCTCTCTTATCTCCTCTACTTATGTCATTCCATGACACCCTTCCTTTGTTTTCCTTCATAAATAATGAAGAAATTAATTCAAATGATATACAGTAAAATCCCCTTTATCTGGCCTGTCTTTAACCAGCCATCAAATTTCTGCTATAGCCCTACAAAAAGACGACAGACAAGAACAATGCTTATGCCTCCTCTGGGCTAAATAATGACAGACATTTGAGTTTTACACTTCACATTCATTAGAAAATTGCATACTAACATAAATCCTGTTATTTTAGGTGATTTCTAACCTACGAATGTATACTTTTCTGGTTAACCAGTCATTCATTTATCCAGCCTAAGGTCTGGTCCCAGCAAGACCAGATAAGAGGGAGTCTACTGAATGTGCATTTCCATGTCATTTGTGGTCAGGCTCTCTTAGAGACTACCCATGTACCTCCTTCCCATTCTTCTTCCTGCTACACACCAGATGAAGCCTTTGTTTCCTTTAGAGAGAACTTCTTCCGACCCCCTTTTAGCTTGTGCCTTTGCTGTCTTCATCCCCATTCATTACCATTCTGCTTGCCTCCATGTACTGTTCCACCTCCACCTCTGAATAAACTCATTCCATTTATTGAGTAGGTTATGTTTTTCTCTAAATGCTAGTCTTATCATCCTCCTCTGTAGATGCATTCTTTTATTTTGCCTTTCTGGCTCTTCCTCAAACTGGTACCCTGTTCTCCAGAGCCCTAAGTGCTGCATCTCTGATTAATTTTTACAACCTTTTCTCTCCATTTCATTGTCCCATTTAATGACATAAGGCATACAGATACTGAGCTACTTTAATCTTCATACTACTGTGATCTCCAATTATTGCCTCTCAGTCTTCTCAAGAGGCCAGTTGTGAACTGGGTTCTCAGTCACTTTCCATGCTGCTTGAGGAGTCATCTGTGGAATTCTTTAGTTCCATACTTTATCTTTCTCTTCAAACTCAGTTTCGAACCCAGAGCAAATGGCGGTTTTCCTGTGCAGGAGTTCAGACACTATTAAAAGTAACATGCATTAATGCATACCAACACACTCTGTAACCTGTACCTAGTGCGCCAGGGTACACACAATAGGGAGAGTGGAAAATAACTCAGGAACAAGTCTGCTTATATGGACTATTATTTTACCGTGGGACCTAGTTAGTAGCACCTACAAAAAATCACCCGTAGTACTTGAATGTTTCTAATATATTAGATCCTTTAGCTGCTATGTGGACAGATATAGACTGGAAGAAAACTTTACGGATGATTTCCTTAGTCTTCTTATTATATGTGTCATAGGGTACCCATGTGCTCAGGGCTGATTGCATGAATCTATCTGCTTGAAGGCCAAGTGTGAGTCATGTGATACCTTTAGTTTTTGATTAGTTTAAAAGAGAAGCATTGCCTTTTTGTCTTTCTCTTTCACAAAGATAAAGATCTTGAAAATCTTAATCCAAAAGAGTTCCAGACCAGTAACCACAACAAGCCAGGAAGCAATGAACGAAGTCACAGCACAATTCCACAGAAAATATGTTTATTCACCACAAACAATTCATTAAGCTCTTTCGTTCAAGTGTATATTGAACTTCATCAGAACAATTAAGTCAATCTCAACTTAGTAATTATACATTTTCAAAAAATCACATGACCAGCAAGGACTGAACACTTAAAGACACAGAGATTTAAAATTCTAATTCTAAAGTGACCCCCCCACCTCCCCCCCCACACACATCTAAATATCATAATACTTCAATTTTAAAATGGGAGCTAATGAACAACACTCATTTAATCCTGGTTGCACAGTTGCGTTCAACTTAATCTGCCATAAAACTTCCTTATAATTTAAATGTGCTGCAGTAGTTTTACCTCTTTCATCAAACTTAACGTAATCTAAAACATGAAACTTAAAATCATGTCCTTGATTAATACTAATGTGCCTATACAATGCATTGGTAAGTTTTTTTTATTTTTTATATCTAAAAAATGTTCGTTTACTCTGTCTCTTAGTCTCCTTGAAGTCTTCCCTATATAAAAACTTGGACATGTGTCACATAAAGCTGCATATACTACATTACAATTATTGCAATTTTAATATTGGTTGCATCCATATTTTCTGTTAGCTATGGCTGCTTGCTCATTGCCAAGTATGTATTTACACTGGCTACAACTGCCACACTTGTGTGCCAGTTTTTTTGCATGGGTTTGTCAAACTATGGGTGCTACCCCCTTCTAATAATTGTTTAAAAGATGTGTCCTTTTTAAACACTATCCTAGGCTTTGTTCCAAGTTTTTGTATTATGTCAAAGTCATTAGAAAAAATCCAGCAATTATTGTGCATAATGTTCACTATTTCTTGTGAATCAAAACAATAGGTAGTAATAAATATCACTTTATCCAACTGACCTGCATTGTCAACTGGAGATAGCATACTTTGATTGCTATTTAAAAATGGGAAAGTAAGTGCCATTTTCTCTCTTATGTACTACCTCAAGTTTAATGCTGTTAACAAACTCACAATGGTAACCTCTTGCAGAAAAAAATTCCATTAGTTTCCCACATTCAGTGAAAAAATCGGTGTGTTCTGAAACCATATGGGCTACTCGCACAAATTGGCCTTTAACTACGGCCTTTATCTGGTATTGTGGGTGCCCACTTGAATAATGAAGGTACGAATTTGAAAATGTAAGTTTTCTATATACACTGGAGACATATTTACAATTCATCCTATCCTTTGATACTCTTACATCTAAGTAAGCAATGGATTCCATATCCCATGTACAAGAAAATTTTAAAAACTCAACTGTATTATTTATGTATTCTAAAAATTCACTTAATATATTAGAAGGCCCATTCCACAACATAAACATGTCATCCAAAATCTCATAAAGGACACCCAGTTTCCCACATAGGGTCCATTTCTATATATAGTGTTCTTCCAGAATGACATAATGTAGTTGGCAAAGGTGGGGGCACATGCTGCCCCCATAGCAACTCCAGTCACCTGTCTAAAAAATTTGTCCTTCAAAATACAAATAGTTGTGTTTTAATACTAATTCTATAATGGTACACCATGTATAAGCTTCACTTGCCGTATACACCGCATGTTTTTGTAACTGCTCTTCTAACCAATTTAACCCAATGTCATGGGGTAGTACAGAAAAAAGATTATATAAGTCAATATTCACAAATATAGCATCACAAGGGAATTCTGTTTCATTCAATATTTTTGAAAATCGCCAGGAGTCTTTACAAACTTGTCGAATATTAACTATGCCTGACTTAAATTTCACATCCAAGAATTTTGCATTATAATAGGTTTTTGACTGTTTGGTATCCACAATTGGATGGAATGGGGGGTTACTAATGTCCTTATGAATCTCTGGGATGCCAAACATGCTTGCCACCACTAGTTTATCATTGAACATAAAGTCATAGTCTTGCTTTGAAATACTTCCCTCAAGCCACAAGTCATTTAAAGTTACATCAATTTTCTGATAACCAATGTGTATTTCATTCATTGATACTGACTCATAACCATCAGTAAATAACAAGCAATTCATTCTGTTTGTGTAATCTACACGATTCATAATGACAAGCCCACCTCCCTTGTCAGGCTTCATAATCCTGATATTACTGTCTGTGGTTAATTCTTTAAGAAGGTCATCTTCCTGGCTACTTAAATTACTACAAAAATTAATAGACTTCTAACACTTATTAAACACTCTAATTGCATTATCACAATTTTTCTCATACATATTAATGGAAGAGTGCAATGGGGGATTAAACACACGTGGACATTTTAACTCAGTGCTTACCCTATTAGTAGAATCATTGTTGTTAAACCAAAGACATAAATTAAATTTTCTTGTATACATTTTCACATCAATAATAGTTTTTACCAAGTCGATATTTTTTAATGGAACAAATGACAACCCTTTAGCTAACAAATCTGCATGCATAGCACAAAGTTCCATGTTAGAATAATTGTAAATGTGAAAGTCATTTTTAGAGTTGTTAACCAAGTGTCAATACCTTGCTGTAAACTTGAATTCAAACTTGTTTCTGTTAGCAACGGTACTGCAGTTTCTTCGGTCAAGCTCCCTGGCTCACATAGTTCATTTTGTAATGTTGTCCCTGGCCATTCTTCTGGTAACTCCTAATTCTCTCTGAATGTTGCACTGTTTCTGAGTCTAAAGGGGTGGATTCTGAGGCCTGGTTGTCTCCACTTTCCCTTGAAGCCTCTGCCTCACACTGATTAGATGAAGGGTCATTTCCATGGAAACCTGGTGGTTTTTGGATATGCCTTTCCACTCTCAAACTCTGCAATGTCTCTTTTTATTTTGTTTATTTTTCTTTGAAGTAGTTGATCACAACTAGTGTCTACTTTGTGAAAAATACTGTCATAATTTGTAGAATAATGATCAAAAAGCAAATCATCACGAATCTGCTTATTTAAAGAATTCAATTCAGTAGACACGTTTTGTAACTCAACATTGTTGTATTTCATAATTACATGCAACAAGTCAGTCCCAGCCCTGTTGAAAATTGAATGTGCTTCCTGAAGCACATTGTTATTGCGTGCTATACCATTGGGATATCTCCACATTGTTAAACCTTTAGGTATAATGTTACAGTCAATATTCTTCTGTAAATAAGCATTTTCAAGCTGAATCTTTTTATATTTAAATACCAGTCACTCAAAGTCCTTGAGTTTATCACTTAAGCAACTTTTAGAGTGGACATCACTAGTACTTTGGGTTAAGTTAACTGAAAAATTGAAATTACAGTTCTTCCACCATTGACAGAATTTACCTGATCTAGCCCTCTCCCAGAGCACAAAGGTCTAGTTGCTTGAGTCAATGGTAAGCCCAGAGTGCTGTTAAATCCCGATGTAACTTGGTTGGTCTGTGTAACATTTCCCCATGCATTCGATTGACTTTGCACCTGGTGTAAAAGCTGGGTTAACTCCTCAGGATTCGAAGAAATTTCCATAACTCAGTCCACCACAGCCAGGGTCATGAAAAAAACACAATCCAAAAGAGTTCCAGACCAGTAACGACAACAAGCCAGGAAGCAATGAATGAAGTCACAGCACAATTCCACAGAAAATATGTTTATTCACCACAAACAATTCGTTAAGTGTTTTCGTTCAAGTGTATACTGAACTTCATCAGAACAATTAAGTCAATCTCTACTTAGTAATTATACAATTTCAAAAAATCACATGACCAGCAATGACTGAACACTTCAGACAGAGATTTAAAATTCTAATTCTAACCCAAGAGACCCCCCTCCCACACACATCTAAATATCATAATACTTCAATTTTAAAATGGGAGCTAATGAACAACACCCATTTAATCCTGGTTGAACAGTTGTGTTCAACTTAATCTGCCATAAAACTCCCTTATAATTTAAATGTGCTGCAGTAGTTTTACCTTTTTCTTCAAACTTCACAACACCACCGAGAGTCCTTGTCCGTGACACCACACAAAGGCTTCCTTAGAGTCCTGAACGCTTTTATTAAAATATCACAAGGCGTTTTCGCCACAGAACACTATGGCTTCATCAGAGGCAATGATGAAGCCATAGTGTTCTGTGGCGAAAACGCCTTGTGATATTTTAATAAAAGCGTTCAGGACTCTAAGGAAGCCTTTGTGTGGTGTCACGGACAAGGACTCTCGGTGGTGTTGTGCAGTTTACATTTTCTTTTTTACTCTTTTCTTCAAACTTAACATAATCTAAAACATGAAAGCTGAGATTGACTTAATTGTACTGATGAAGTCCAGTATACACTTGAACGAAAACACTTAATGAATTGTTTGTGGTGAATAAACATATTTTCTGTGGAATTGTGCTGTGACTTCGTTCATTGCTTCCTGGCTTGCTGTGGTTACTGATCTTGATATCTTTTTGTACCCTGTGGATCTGAAAAGTATTTCCTCAGATTATCTATACTGAAATAGACAAACAGATGTTTTGAACTTCTAGTGCCATATTTGTACTCTTTTAATAAGAGGTATAGCTTTTTGAAACTATGCACTAATGCAGGACTAATTATGCTTCATATTACGGCTAAATGATGCCTCACAGTAAGACGTTGTCCTGTTCGATTCTCAGCTAAAGCGTCTCCTGTGTGGAGACATGCATGAATGGGCGTACCTTCTTTGAAGGTTGTGTGTCAGAGCTGGCAACTCGGCACATAAAAATCTTCTGCCAATCATTAGCGGACCGGAGTTCTGCTGTGGCGACCCCTAACCGTGAAAAGCCGAAAGAAGACACGTTACTGCTAAATGATCTGCAGAGAAGCATATGATTTTTTTTTCTCAAGGTGAGTTCTTTTGCCAATATTCTAGATTTCTGTTATATTATGCTAATGTCAAGAGCAGCTGCTTTCTATGAATATGCCAGTTTGAGACAGATAGCCCAGATTCTAAGTATAAATAAATACTGTATTACACATAGTTTCTTTTTACACTAAGATTTTATTTTATTACCATGATGAGAGCGTTTGCCCTGTTATTCAGACTTTTTCAGACTAAATTCATTTTCTTGCAATATCAGTAATTATACATTTGGTGTTGGGGTGTGAGATCACTTAATCTTGTACTACCCACTAACAGACAGAAGACTGGAAAGAATTTGGGCAAATCTAACGAAAAGATGTGAATCATGAGGAAGTAATATGGTTGGATGTATTGCTCAAGAAATGGTCAGTCTTCTGCAGTGAAGGTTGAAGTCAATATTTGCAGAGGTTCCTTTACTTATTTAAGATGTAAACATGTAGGTAGCCAGGCATGTGATTGTCCAGACCAAGACAGCACTCCTGGCCACCTCCGTGGCACCCTGGGGTGGGCATCTCTTGCCCAGGCGCAAACATGTAATCGGATCATATTAGAAGAACTGGATATCAGACTAACCATCATCCAAGTTGATCTTTTTTGTTTGGTTTTCCTTGTATTTCTCTCTGTCTGGACCACTACATCAACACTGTGGCCCCATGATTTCAAATTATGAAAAATACAAACATCCCTATTTATGTATAACAACGATCAGATGGAATAAATGAAATGGTAAATTTGATCTGAAAAATTAATTTTGACCTGATCACCAGCCCACACATTTGAACAAAAAGGAGTGTATGTTTCATGCATTCATAGGTCTATGGGTACTTACTAGGCTATTAATCTTTGAGCATCTTTAGAAGCCTAACTGTACGTTTCCATGGTAGTTTTTAGGCCTTATATTTTGTAAGATAAGCAGAACAAGGATATGTGAGGACATTTACATGTTGAACCTATCCATGAGAGACAGTGCTATAAATGGGGTAAATTTGTGTTTTCCCAGTTATTCATCAAAATTACATTGGTATAGCATAAGAGAAATACTTTACTTTATGTAAAATAAAAGATGTTTCTACAGAAATGGAATTCTCTGATAACTATTTATCCCTAAAATGTTGTATTCATGTTGCAGAATGTAATGCGATCCTTTGAGCAGGTATTTATGCCAACACTGGGCTTGCAAATGTGGGATAGGTCTGAAAGAAGAGAAGCCATTCAGCCTCTATATATGAGGCAGAGATCATTATACTCAATCAGCTTAATGAGTGCCAAGTATAATGTAATGATTAGATCCCTGGAATCAAATGAAAAGATGTGAATCAAGAGGAAGTAATATGGTTGGATGTTTTGCTCAAGAACTTGCCAGTCTGTTCAGGTGAAGGTTGAAGCCAATGTTTGTAGAGGTTTCCTTGCTTATTTTACATGTAAACATGGAGGTAGCCAGGCATGTGATTGCCTAGACCAAGACAGCTTACCTGGCCACCTCTATGGCAACCTGGGATGGCCAGAAATGGGCATATCTTGCCCATGTTGAAAGATGTAATCTAATCATATTGGAGAAAGTGGAGATCAGACTAACCATCATCCAAGCTGATCTTTTTTGCTTCGTTTTCCTTGTATTTCTCTCTGTCTGGACCACTATGCCAATACTGGGACACTGTGATTTCAAATTATAAATAATACAAAACTTCCCCATTTATGCATAACAAAGATCAGAGGGAATAAATAGGATCATAGGATCATAGGAGGTTACTAGGCTATTGACCCAGAGGTCATTTCATGTCTAGCTGTTTCATCCCAATTAATATCAGAGATATTCTAGTCAATACCCAGGACTGTATGTAGTAATGACAGCCCATGTCCAGGAGTGTTGTGACTTTGCTATTCTCCTAACTAGTATAGACAACCACTTTATAATTGTGGTTTAAAACTGCAATGGGTCTGATGGGTCTTTACTTTCTTTTGGTAATACATTCACTACAGCTTTCTTGCAAGATGCTGATGCTGCCCACCCTTTTAAAATACTATTAAACTTCTCACTTTCTTCCCTCCTAACTTTGAAACTTCTATAGGAATGGTATCCTAGAGACTTCCCTGATGCTTGATTATAAATCACTATTTTTATCTCATCTCTGCCTGTCTTAATTATTAGTTTGGCAGAGTAAATCTTCACCTTATTAACACAAGGTACAGGATTTAATTCTACCCTCAGATTATTGGCTAGCCTTAAAATGACTCTTCAAAGCAGTTATCTTAACATTCATATATGAACCTAATCAACCTAGTCTTGCTCTAATCTTGACATAATTAGGTCTTCCATAAGTAATTCCATTATATATTAAATTTGATCTGAAAAATTAATTTTGACCTGATCACCAGCTCACATATTTGAACAAAAAGGGGTGTATGTTTCATGCATTCATAGGTCCATGGGTACTTACTAGGCTGTTAATCTTTGAGCATCTTTAGAAGCCTAACTGTATGTTCCCATGGTAGTTTTTAGGCCTTATATTTTGTAAGATGATCAGAACAAGGATATGTGGGGACATTTACATGTTGACCCTATCCATGAGAGACATTGCTATAAATTAGGTAAATTTGTGTTTTCCCAGCTATTCATCCACATTACATTGGTATAAAGTAAGAGAAATACTTTGCTTTGTGCAGAGTGGAAGAGGTTTCTACAGAAATTGAATTTTCTGTGATATCTGTCTATCCCTCAGCATGTTCTATTTATGTTGCAGAATAGTTTGAGATCCTTAGAGCATGTATTTATGCCAACACTGCACTTGCAAATGTGTAATAGGTCTGAAAGAATCAGCTTAATGAGTATAATGATCTCTGCCTCATATATAGAGGCAGAGGTCATTATACTCAATCAGCTTAATGAGTGCTACGTACACTGGAATGATTCCATCCCGGACCTGGACACCATTCCTTTACAAATATGCTGTGCCATGAAAAAGGACTTCTTTACAACAATGAAGAGATGGCGATCAAAGCACAGTTTGTTGACATCATGGGTACCCGGACCTCTGACTATGTGATCAAGTTTAATGGGTATTTTGTCAATATTATAGTTACAATGTCTGACAGTGGATACACTTATACATTTCTTGGAATTTAGTTTTAGTCCATGGTTTTGACAGCAGATATCCATTTGGAATAGACCCTCTGAAAGATCAAGGTGTCCTCTAAGAAGTTTATGATGGCACCAGATTTGCAGTCATCTAAAAAGTCAGCCACAAACCCTTAACGTTACCTTTGACCTCAGAGAAGTAAATGCCAAAGAGAAGTTCCCCAAGGACTGAACTCTGGGCTACACCAATAATGACAGGTCATTCGAGGGTGGTAGACCCACATACCATTATTTCCCTGGTTCTGTTTGTGAGCCAGTTTAGTACCAAATAAGTTATGCAGGTATTAAATTCATCTAAGAGAGTTTATTGACAATAGCTTATTGCAGGATGATGACGCATGCTTTTGTTGTGCCTAGATATGCACCGTATACCTATTTGCCCTCATCCATTGCTACAGTAACTTTTTCAAAAAAATTCCACCAGTTTTGTCCTTGATATATCAAGAAAAACACCTAATATAATTGGCTCCTTTATCCTATCTGGAAATAATGCCCCAACTATAGAACATCTATTGTACTGTACCCTTAGTCAGGGACATATTGGGTGATTTTAATTTAGACTGGCTTGCACGTGATACAGATCATCCCGTCCATCACATAAACTTGCATGGTCCTACCCGAATTGATAAAGCTAGTAAAAAACAATCAACTTTAGATTGGATATTACTAAATAAGTCCTCTCACTCATTCCAATCAGGTTGCCTTCCTGATGGTCTGAGCGACCACCTACACACATTTCTTATACGACAACACAAATTCCCACCAAAACCTACTATGTTTAAACAACTCAAAAAAAAACATAACTTTAATCTTGACAACTTCCTAGCTGACCTACAAAGGTGCAATTAGACTCCACTCAAATACCTTGACCTAGATGATGCAGTGAACCACTTTAATGAATCCTTTTTTAGCTATATGAAATGCAGATGCACCTGTTAGAACCATCAGAGTAAAATCAAACTATGCCCCCCTGGCTAAGCAGAGACTCTAGGGCCCTTTTAAAAACTAAAGATAAAGTCTGGGAACTATGGCATAAGACTAACACAGTAGTTTCTAAACAACAGTATCAGTAACTTAGAAATAAGGCAAAAAACAAATAAAACAGGATAAAATAAATTTCTATCATAAGATTCAAAACACATACCAAAAAAAAAAACCTCAAAAACTCTGGCCTACTATTAATTCAATCCTTCACCCAGGAAAATCTACTACACCAACCCAAACAACCACAGCAATTTCAATAGCATAGTTACCATTTTTAACCAACATTTTACTGACTCTATAATTGCCCTGTCCAAGCAGCAAACCCCTACTCCTGATACCAAAGCAGCCAGGTCTACAACTAGCAATGTCTCATTCTATTTCTCCCCAGTTCCTACAGCCACTATAAAAAAAGTACTCCAGAAACTAAAACCTACTACACTTGCCATAGATAACTTATCCAGTGAATACCTCAAAATTGCAGCTGAATCTATAGCCTTCCCAGTATCAATTCTTATAAATAAATCCATTCTTGAAAAAAAGGTTCCTTAACTGTGGAAAATCTCCCATGTAATCCTACTTCATAAAGGGGGACCTTCCACAGAGCTGACAAACTATCATCCAATTGCTATTCTTTCACCTCTTTCCAAGCTACCCAAAAGGTGTAGTCATCACCAGGTCATGAAATTCTTACTAACAAATAATCTTCTCTCAAATACATGGCATGGGTTTTGCCCATCACATAGTACCACTGCTGCTCTCTTATCCTTCACTAATACCATAAACCATCACAGGAATAACAACAACTTTGTATCTGCCATCTTTCTAGACCTTTTGATATGGTCTCCCATTCCAAACTAATAGATGTACTAACTGAACTATCCTTCTCACCATTTGCCACAGCTTGGTTTAATAACTATTCATCCGGCCATCAACAATCTGTTTTATGGCAGGGTGACCTATCTCCATGCCTTCCTTTATCCACTGGTGTCCCCCAAGGATCTATCTTGGGCCCTCTCCTTTTTCTCCCTTTTTACTAATAATCTACGCACAGCTACTCCATGTTGTTCTATAATACAGTCTGCAAATGATTCAACACTTATCTGTGCTGCCACTTCTCTATCAGCTTTTCATTCAGAAACACAGGAATTGTTCACTTCTGTTGAAACATGGTTAGCTAATGCCCATCTAATCCTGAACCCAAACAAAACTAAATTATTACTCTTCCAGCATAACAAGACATCTGTCTTATGCCCACCATTTAACATAATAGCCAAATACAATAATGTCATCTGCCTGACAACCCATACAAAGATTCTTGGAGTAGAAATAGAAAATAACCTAACTGACTTACATGTCTCCCTAACAATAAAAATGTTATAAGAAACTTGGAAACCTATATAGGCACAAAAGGTTTGTGACCAAATTGGCCAAAATTACATTAGCACTGCTTTCCACTCTACTATATGCCTCTCCAATTTTAACTAATCTTAGGAAAACTGACTTATCTAAGCTAGAAGCATGTTATAGTAAAACTACGTTTGCATCTGACTGCCCATATAGAACACATCATTGTACAGCTTTATGGATACTAGACTGGCTTGAACTTCCCAACATTATTCTTTACAACCAACTCTCTCTAACTCACAAAATTTTAAGAAAACCAACCAGAATCCCTGCACTACAAAATCTCATCCTTCCTTACAGTTTCAGCAGACCACTTCACTCTAACAATAAGAACTTACTCATCATCTCCAAGGCCAACAACACTGCAGGAGAATATTTATTGTCCAGCTATATATCTCGTATATGGAACTCCCTTCCTAACTCCATTCTCTCAATCTTGTACATTTTGTTTACTTTATACTTTATTGATTATTGTAATTCGTTACTGTTACTCATGGAGCTTTTCTCCCCGGGCCTCCACTGAAAAAAGACATGTTTCCAGTCAGACTTTCACAGTAAACAAATGTTAAATAAGTTTATCCGAACTGGCTTGGGTCAATAGCCTTCAGGTTTGATATATATATATATATATATATATATATATATATATATATATATATATATATATATATCCTTATTTAATAATATCATGATGATAATTTCCATAGCCTTACAGATGAGGCTATTCAGGCTTATGGGTCTATAATTACTTGTGCCCACTGAAGCCCCACCTTTGTGTAAGGCATGACTGTTGCAGTCCTCCATTCATTTTGGCACAAAATCTCTCTTGAAGCTGATATTGAATAGACTCTTTAGGGTATTTGTCGAGCCATGCTTCAGGCTGAACAGTAGGCAGCCTGTTATGATGTCCTGCACCATATAAGAAGTATTCTTGACCTTAGATAGCACCTTGCAGACTTGCCCTTGGGAAGCTGGAGTGGGTTGGGGCTGCAGATACAGGTATATGATCTGAGAATATGGGTGAGGGTGAAGTTTGCCTACTAGTAGACTGGCAATGACCTAGGGCCAAGTATGTGATATAATTTCTGTTAGCTTTACACAGTGCTAGGTGTTGTTTCTGGGGTTTCTAACATAGTTAAAGAATGTTTTATGGTTACCCTTCACTTGGGTGGCTACTTTTTACCCATATCTGACTTCAGGTGACTTTATCAGGGTCTGGAATTCCTTGTATAAATTAACAAGTACATTTTTGCCATCCTGAGAAATAAATTTATTTTTGCATGTAATGAGTTTTTTATTATAAACCCTATTTTGAATTAAGGTTCCACCATGGAGTTTGTTTTTGAATTTCTCAGCTAGAGCGTCTTCTGTGTGGAGGCATGCGTGAATGGGCGTGCCTTCATTGAAGGTTGTGCATCAGGGCTGGTAACTCGGCACGTAAAAATCTACTACCAAACATTAACGGACCGGAGTTCCGCTGTGGCGACCCCTGACCGTGATAAGCCGAAAGACACAACAACATTTTTTTCTGAGGGGACAAATGCATCTATGTAACTCTTTATATGTACACATAATTTCGTGTAAGCAGGAAGTCATCAAGATGGTAGGGGATTTTTAATTTAGACAGATCATTATTCAGTTGTAGTAGATTAGTCTTCACATAATTTCTGAATATGGAAGTTGCTTCAGGCTTCAGTCTTATAGTGAATCTAGACAATTTGTGGTCTGATTTGACCAGGGAAAAGGTAAAACTGGTGGGATGCAAAGCTGCCCTATATTGATAAGGAGCAAGTCTAGAAGTTTGTTGCTTCTGGTTGGTGTGCAACCTAGTTGGTCCAGAGAGTTCATAATGATGAGGTCCAGAAATTTCTGAGCATACATACTTGAAGATGTATAAGTCTTGCAGTTTATGGAGGGGTAGTTGAAGTCTTCTAGGAGAATAATGGTGTTTGGCTAGACACATGGGGACTCCATACTAGTTAGGTAGGAGGTATGGGCCCTGGGGCACATTGAGGAGATCCAATGGTTAACTATGATATGATAGTTAACTATAGGTTAGTTGGTTTAGGAATAGTCAAAATCAAAAATGATGAGTGCAATACATGATTTTTATTTGGTTAGGTTTATTTAAAGATACATGATTGTTTTATTAGTTCATTTTGCAATTAATTAGTTGAATACACAAATATAAAGGGGGCTTGTTGTACAATAGAATTATTCTGATGATGTCCCATGACATTGTGGGATGAAAGCATTAAACCTTTATGAATAAATTGAGTGGAGTTCATGTTCACTGTTATGTTTTCTGTTAGAAACATTACAAATGTTTCATTGCTTGGTTCTACATTTTCATTGTGATTCTGTACAAAATGTACGACTGGTTTAGGAATGGGGCAGCATAGCATTTTTTGGTACTTTAGTGGAATATCATACTGAGACTGTGGAAGCTATTTGGGAGCACTGGGCAATCGACCTGCAAGGCTGTCTGATGTATTCATTCACTGCCGTTACAAGACCAGGCCAAAGGTGTGCATGTGTTTTCATCTCAGTTCAATACTGTTACCAATCCAATGGATTTGCTATCATTTTGCATGTAGTCATATTGCATTGAGTCACTTAAGTAGGAAAAAAAGAATAACTCTGCTCACCAGTACCCCAAGTAATAAGATTCCCATCAGTTGTGATGATCCACCCACAAATTTGAAACAACAAGCTTTATGATTGTATAAATTGTTTAATAACTGGAGACAAACTTTTTTTTTATAAATAAATAATACAGTAAGCAATTGGTTAGAAACCATGGGTAGCACAACTTAGCTTAATTGTCAGACTTTTCTCTGCTCTGTAAAAGTGGGCTTTATCTGTAAAATCCCACCTCAGTTTAATGATCATTTTTGGCAAAGGATTTCTCAAGTACTGAAATATTGCTGCTTGTCTGTTTAGAATTATTTCAAAATGTTGATACTAGACTAGAATTTGTTGTAAAGGGAAAATGAATATAGCAAGGACACTCACCAGCATTTAACCAACTGCAACTATTACATTGCTCAACAACGTTCCATCTGCAGATTCAAAGAAATGATTTTGCGGAGGGCGAGATGCTCCTGAATCCAGATGTGTTGGTGGATGGGTGGGGGAGGGGGGGTTGCTTCCTCCCACAAAGCCCTTTTACTATAGTATTCTCGGTACTTACGTATTATCGCAACCACATTTCGAAGTCGCCCTAACTGGTGAAGTTATAGGGAGACTAATTTATGATACAGTGAAATGGGGTGTGTAAACTCCAAATAACTTTTTTATCACATTGCTTCTGAAACAGAACCAGGAATAGCAGAGAAATTCCTCTTCCTGGATAAGCATCCTTTAGCATCGTGTGTGAATGGTAAGTTCATTAAGACATACAATAGCAGGTTGCCAGTAACAGCAGCTATTCAAGCTTCTGATTAATGTGCTTCTTCACATGTGCATTTCTAACCATATCCTTTTGTTCTGACTTTATGGAGGGCTGAAGTAAGATGTGCAATCAGTTATTTTTTTGATGGGCACTCATGTGTTCTTTTTAAATTTTGTTTTGTTATTTATAGCACTGCGAGCCTCTGTAACCTGCGTCACCTCAACACAGACTACAATCCACATGCTGTTTGTATGTCTTTGAATGGTGTGTATTTTGCTGTAATCTGTTTGCTTAAATGACTATTCAGTAACAGTAAACACAATAATTACATTGTACTGTGGAAGAATCTCTGCTTGTTGATTTAGTAAGTGCTGCATTATTTATTCTTCCCTGTTCATTTTATTTTGCATGAAGTTACAGCGGTAAAGGATGCTACCACAGAAGAGGAATTTGGCCATTACTTCAGTTCCTCTTTCAGAACCAAGGTGATACAAAACTAATTTGGACTTCACACACCCATTTTTAGTTTACTATAAAGTCAGTTCACGATAGCATCAGGAAGTACACAGGGTTAGAAATCTGGTTGCGATAATACGTAAGTACCGTATTCTCACTCCATTGTCATAGACGCTCTGAGAATAAGCTGTGATATAAAAAACATATTTGCTTTTTTCTCTGAGACTAAGAATAATGTAACAACCAGTGTGTATATACATATATATATATATATATATATATATATATATGTATGTATATATATATATATATATATATATATATATATATATATGTATATATATATATATATATATATATATATATATATATATATATATATATATATATATATATATATATATATATATATATATATATATATATATATATATAAACATTGCTGTAAGACACAATGAGCACATGCTCATGGGAAAACACATCAGGGAGTTTAGGAAATTACAATCCTGATGGATTCAACTGCAGCCAAAACTGGGGAAACTGTTGAAGGCTGCTCTGACAATTCCCCTCTGTTCGGAAATCACAGATGCTACTAACAAGTTGGCAGTTCTTGAGAAGCATGTTAAAATAAGATGCCTGAATAATGCTACCTTATAAATGACAGAAGTTAACATAGTCTAAGCTTGGAGGATGTCCATTTGGCAAAATGCATTAGAATTTAGTTTAAAGGAAATCTAGAGTAATTAGATGACTCAGGAAGGAATTTGTCATATCTGATATATTTCTTTGGTTACAGAAATAGTGGCTGAACTTGTCTGTGATTCCAGACCACACATGTAGATTCTGCAGAAATCATTGCACAGTTATCCTTGAATGAGTAGTGGTCATCTCAGTGAACTAACAACAGTTTATGGTTACCCCAGAATGTCATAGATACTAATTATTGAATCTATGCAATATTAGCCAATACTAGAGTAGATGGCTAAATATAATAATAGCCTCATCTGCAGCATATGTTAACATTTATTTAATTTACATTTGTTAACCGGGAAAGTCTAACTTGGAACATGGAAAGCAGCATCTTTGAAATAGCTAATGTAAACAAGAAGGTAGGCAAGGAGCCAAGCTGAACGATAGTCCTGGTTTAACAGTATGACATAAGTGTCCTATTCTTTATTGTAGAAGCATGGTTCAATCAGGCACTTTGACATCCAGGGTTCCTGAACGTTTGCATCATCTGTGGAGGTTATACTAATGAGGGAACTGTAGAACTGACATCATAGGATAACACTAGAGAACATCCTGATCACCAGTCTGTGACGGCAGATATCTGCCTGTAGTTCATTTTCTATGTTCTTACTTAGTACATCTGGACAATAATGTTCATTATCTTCCTGAACTTCTTGGGTTCTCTTCTCACTGCAGTACCAATGAGGTTTTCACAAAAAACTGAATAACAGTGGGCAAAGGACAGAGTCTTGAGTTATGAGATTATTAATGAGATAAAACCAAACTGAGCAATGCACCGTTTTACTATTTTGTTTTGTCTGGTAAAATGTCTGGAGATCTATGACAGTGTCTCACTGTCCAACATGAGGGAATGTAATTTGAGTACCAAATAGAACAATAGAGTATATATGTGACTTTTTCATCAACCTTATATAGGTCCAGTGAATAGCATCTGTTTTCTGTTGTTGAGGCTGTAGAGATAACAAACTTAGTAGTGATGCTTCAGAAACTATTTCTGAAGTTACGTTTCTCAGTCTTTATGCCAGTTCTGTTACAAATTAATAATAGGCTAGCAGTCTGCCGAATATTATAGCCTAGCCAATTTCCAGAGGTCAGAATCAAACCCTTTACATTGGATATGTGAGGTACAAACCTTAACTATTATGCCAAACATCTTTTTTTATGAAGAACTCGTACCTCCATGTGGAAAGTCATCATATGTTCATAGATTCATAGGTTGGTACTAGGCTATCAGCCCTAAGGCCTGTACAAGCCTAGCCATAACAATTCCCTGGATATTTCTTCCCACAATATTCACTTCCCTGGACCCCTGTCTAGCAGGGTGACTGACGTGATCCCGGGGTGAATTTCCTATTTCCCATCCAATCGTCAAGGTTCCTGTAGAAGAGGGCCAAGGAGGCACTCTGCTTGACATGTATAGGCAGTCTATTCCAGAGTATGGGGAGTCTCTGGGTCAGGAACCTACCCCTCCAGCATGTTTTGTTCATTGTGATGACAAGGTTTAGATCCCTGGAGCATGTTGCTCTGAGGGATTGGTATTTCATTAAGTGGAGCATGTCCAGCAGCTCAGGGTTTGACATGGCCTTGTATGTTAAGCAAAGATCGCCTCTGAGTAGACGATATGCCACAGAGTATAGCTGGAGTTTTTTTAGACGGTCGGCATAGGGCATCTGCTTTTGGCCTGTGATTCTTTTAGTGAGGTATTTCTTCGGCCTTTCCAGCTGGTGCAGATGTCTTGTGGATTGGTCTCTGCAATGTTCTAAAAGCATATGAAAAGAAAATGGGATTATAATGCTTAGTGAAACTGGCAGCTTTCAGGACAGGGTTAGTGGTTTCCATGTTCTACAACAGGGAATAATTCTTCCACAAGTGACCATTCACTAGAGGAAAGCAGCAGCTAATCTTTTAGCAACTTTCTTTATTCAGGTTTAATAGTTTAGAAAGGGCATTTTACACCTAAGGGAAGAATGTGCAGTGTAGGTGAGAAGAGGAGTAGAGAAGCTATGGGCTGAGCAAGACTTCAGGCCAAGTGAAGGGATGTCATACTTCTTAATGCTTTGCACCATGTAGTTGTGATGTTCACTTTAAAAATGGAGTCCTAGGCACAGGATTGAAGATTACGCTTAATCCTGATGGAACTTGTTTTCTTAGAGGCTTACTGTTGTAATGAATTTATTTATTTTACTTTTTATTTGACATTTGTTTACCGAGAAAATCCAACTGGCATAATATCCCATTTTGTGCATTGACATTATATGGTTACAGTTAAATAAAGTTATTACAAACCCTAATACAAAAGAATGGCATACAGTGCACAATGTGGTCATGAATGGTGGTCGTGAAGACTTTTGAGAGGCTGGTGTTAGCTCAATTGAAGGATATTACAGCGCCCTCTCTGGACCCCCTTCAGTTTGCTTATCAAGAGAACTGGTCAGTGGATGATGCAGTTACTATGGGCATGCATTATATCTTGCAACATCTTGACAACCCAGGGACATATGCAAGGATTCTGTTTGTAGACTTCAGTTCTGCATTTAATACAGTAATTTTGGAACTCCCTCACTTGAAACTCTCCCAGCGTTCCGTTTCTGTCTCCAACTGTCAGTGGATTACCAAGTTTCTGACTAATAGGAAACAGCAGGTGAAACTGGGGAAATTTACACCTAGCTATCACACAATCGTTACAGGTACCTCCCAGGGATATGTGCTCTCCCCACTGCTATTATCCCTCTACACTAATGACTGCACCTCTAAGGACCCCTTTGTCAAATTTATTAAATACACGGATGATAAAGCTATCATCGGAATCGTCAGGAATGTTGATGAGTTTGCATACAGACAGGAGGTTGAGCAGCTGGCCCTTTGATGTAGTCAGAATAATCTAGAGCTGAACACTCTTAGAACTGTGGCGATGACAGTGGACTACAGTAGTGGTGCTACAATATTATCCCCCTCTTTATATTTAATACTTCTTTGTCAGTTGTGGAATCCTACAAGATTCTGGGATCTGTAATCTCCCGGGATTTGAAGTGGGAGACCAATTTAGTGTCTATTATAAAAAAATGCAGTACAACGGATGTACTTTCTGCGACAGCTGAGGAGGTTCAACCTCCCACTGGAACTATTGATTCAGTTCTATACAGCAGTCATGGACTCTGTTCTCAGCTCATCCATAACAGTGTGGTTTGGATCTCTGTCTAATCATGACAAAAATAGGTTACATCAAATAGTCAAGTCTGCCGAAAATATCATCGGTGCTAGTTTGCCCTACTTACAGGAGCTATACTATTCTAGAGTCATGAAAAGTCCAGACCACCCTCCTTTTAAAATATTACCATCTGTCAGGTGTTATAGATTACTACACACCAAAACAAGCCGCAGATATGAGAAAAATTTTTTCCCCACAGGCCATTGAGTTCATGAATGGTTAATTCAGCTTATTAGGCTGGGGAATTCTTTTTCCCAATCTTCTGAGGATTCTGCAGTATTGTTTACATATTGTTAATACTTGTTTCTTTCAGAGTTTATTTCAGTATTTCTTGCACTGAGTTGCACATTCCACCCTGTATGTATACATATATGTATATTTACATTTTTTTGGTTTGTTCTTAATAGTTGTATGTATGTTGTTAGTTTTGTTCTTAATAGTTGTATGCATGTCGTTTATGTAATTCATACTTGGGGAGTCATTGAAACCAGAGTCAAATTCCTTGTATGTGCACATACTTCACCAATAAATATGATTCTGATTCTGTTATTTGGGTAGCTATAACAAGATAAAAAAGAACATTGTCAGCAAATAAAGTATTCACACGTTGCAATTCATTGAGCTGACATTAAACACACTAAGTACACTCTTTGAACCAGAGATGACTAGATAATATAGCCTGGGCTAAAATATATCTGATCTTTGTCTAAGGAACAGATTTTACTAATTCCCTCTCTCTGAACCTAGTCAAAGTATGCTGGTGGTAGGAGGGAAGGGCTAGTTCAGCCTGGGATACTGCAAGATCTAGAGCCTGATGTACAGCAACTTTACTATAATAGCACAGTCAAATGTTAAATCAGATTTTCTTGCAGATATCCAGAAAAATAACATTCATTGAGTGTTATGTTTCTGTATCCTTTTGGAGGTGATGAAGAAATGCCAAAAGGTTTGTCACACATAATTTACTTTATGTGAGCTTAGTTAACTTATGTAGATGAGGTGGAGGTCTATGAAGATGTTAGATTGATGAAAACTTTTATTTGGAAACTGGTTCAGGTACTTTGAGCAAAACCGAATTGTTGTTTGTATTCTAGAGATCAGCACAGATAGAAGTTCCACCTATTCTTTCCAAGGCCTATATCCTCAGTTATTTGTTTAAAATGCCCTTCTTGTCCACTTCCTATCTATCTTCTTCCTTATAAATATCCTAAAACATTTTCTATCACTTCTTAATACTAATCCTCTATTTCATCCATTTCTGTCCTTCTACTAAGTTAATTTTCAAATGGGTTTAATTGCTCTTTACATGATGGTTCTATTAATTAATGACACTGTTTAAATTTTGTATATTGGCTTAATACTTGTATATCTGTGTAGATTATGTTCTCTATGTAATGTTGACATTTTTCTGGAGATTTATGGAACTTTTCTCCTTGGACCTCCACTGAAAATGGACTCTGCTCAGTCAGACTTTTCTGGTTAGCAAAGACAAATAAATAAAGAAATAAAATTTCTCCCCAGGCCTCCACTGAAAAGAGGTAGCCTTCTAGCCAGTCAGATTCTCCAGTAAAAAAAAATGAAGTAAATAAAATAAATAAACAGGAAATGGATTATCAAACTCGTAGGACTTGTATTAAGTTTTATTGTCCTGGCCATTTGATATATTAGAGGCATATTATTTTTCCTGCCATGTCATATGTCACCTGTTGCTCTCAGCCATGTCTACTGCATTTGACTGCCTCATACTCAATCTGAACCATAAATACTGGGAAGGTGTGCAGATGACCTCTAATGCTGCTGGAGCAGTTCACAGTGATACGTGTGGAAGCAGTATGTAATTATGGACATTTGGACCACAAGTCTTCAAGGCTGCTTCAAATCCATCATGTCAAACATAGGCAAATGACCTGCTCACCAAGAATGGTGTAGCTGCATTCTTCTGACTTCTCCTTAATTGTTACTAAGCAACAAGTATACTGCTGCACTGACCTGGAATAATAAGTCAAACATTTGCAGTTGATTCAACTCACTGATGAGGTATGAACCACTTCTTCTAATAAGTATTAGCCAAATGCACAAAGGCATGAAATTTACTACTACAGATCAGGCTAACCATTGCTGTGTAACTAGCATGGGCTTCTTTGGAAGGAAATGTTTGCATTATAATGTAATGTCATCCTGTACTCAGGCTAATGGAAAATAAAACCACATACCTTACCACAAGCTTTAATTTATAAGACACACACTGTCCACTCATCCTACAGCTGTATCATTAGAATGCAATCACCAGTAGCCCACAGGAAGACCGTCCCAAACTCAGAAATGCAGAATGCATTAGAAGGGCAGAGTAGTGGAGCCTGACATTTGCGGAAAGAACATCACAGCCATTAAAGCATGCAATCCTCTTAAAAGCGAGTTACTTTACTGCATAATCTGATGATATATACTCTGAGAAAGAAGAAATACATACTTAAAGTGAATTCTCTGTACTTCTATTGTAATAATTTGTTTAAAGGAAGGAAGATTATTGTATAAGCATATTTTTCAACTGTCCCTGCCTTTGCAGTACTTCCCTGATTATGTCTCTATTTTTTACTTATCTGGTAAGATTTTGGATTTTCTGGTGAAACACTGAGGATTACACTCTGTTAATAATATTATAAATTAGAGTTACAGACTCCTACTTCTTCAGAAAATTTGAGTTAATGCAGAATCGGTTCTGTTATCTTTCTAATGAAATTGAGTAGTATTTAAAAATGTCCTTGATTTTGGGCCTTTGTTCTATGTTATGTTTTTTGCCTTTCTCACTATTTCTTGAGCAAAGAAATTGAGAGTCATGAGGTGGGAATATCCAGTGAAATGATTACTGGGAAGAGATTAGCAAAGTAAATGTCATTCTCTCTCTGAAGTATATAAGCAATAGATTGGGAGCTGACATAATGGTTAAAATATTTATGTCACAAATACAAGATACAGAGTCTGATTCTCACCTTTGAAGGGAAATGGGTTAAAATGACCTACAAGGGCAGTTAAGCTAGTTTAGTACTTGCCTATGAACTTAAATGTTTCTGCAAACTGTTCCATAGTGCAGGGTTAGCACTCTGGACTCTGAATCCAGGGATCTGAGTTCAAATCTCAATAGAACCTGTCTTCTGGCAGGTGGAGCCATTGGTGTAGCAATTAAGGTGTTTACCTCACATAAACAAGGTACAGAGTTGGATTCTCACTTCAGGAAGATGGGCTTCAAAGGGCCCCATGAGGTCACTAGCCTAATGATCATCTATGAGCATGAGGAGGAAAACCACTTCACGACTCATAAAACGGCAGTTGAAATGATAATGGAATAGAAAAAAGTCTGAAGAATACTAAGATAATAAAAGGAAATATATATGCGGAAAACCACTGTTTAAATGGAGACAGATAAAACTGTCATATATAAGGAAGGTTTACTGGAATCCAAGTTATATCTAAGACCCTAGATTTGCAAATAATGAGAGTAAAATAAGAGAAAGAAGAGAGGACACCTTCTAAATAGCATGAAACGTGACCTATCAGGCCCTCTGGAATTGCTGTTTAACTGTAGTCCCCAAACATGCTTCATGACTCATGAATGGAGAACAGCAATAGTCATCCCTCTGCACAGTGATGGGCCTACTACAGACCCTGGAAACTACAGACCCATAAGTCTCACTAGTATCATATGTAAAGCCATGGAAAGAATTATCATGGAAATTATCAATTGCAATATAGTAAACCTCCAAACAACAAACCAAACCCAGTTTGGTTTTAAGGGCAGGTCATGCCTACTCAACCTGGTGGACTTCTTTGAGAAGGTCACTGAAGCAATGGATGAAGGCAAAATGGTTCACACTGCCTACCTTGACCTGGCCAAGGCATTTAACACAATACCCCACTCAGGCATTGTTGACAAACTCAAGATGATAGGTACAAACCCATATGTCAGTCTGTGGATAGCCAACTGGCTCACAGATGGAACCAAGGAAGTTAGAAATGGGGGAGTCTACCTCTACGAAGAGGCCAAGTAGAGTACCTCAGGGTTGAATCCTTGGACTGTTCTTTTTTGGTAATTACTTCTCTGAAGTCAAAGCCAATGTCATTGATCTCTAGCTGACTACATTTGCAGATGATTACAAATTAGGAGCTGTCACTGAATCCCTCACTGACTGGTGTCAGAGCCATGGACTAAAACTAAATGCCAAGAAATGCATAATAGTATCCTCTGGAAAGTCAACCACCCCTGGTAACTATCATATTGACAACACACCCCATAGATTTGACCCAGTAGTCAGGGACTTAGGGACACCCATAGACAGTAATCTAGCCTTTGACCATCACGTGTCTACAGTAGTGAGGAAATCATTCAATGATGCACAGCTTATAAACAAAGGTATGGCATCTAAGTCTAAGGAAGTCATTGTTCCACTGTATTTGGCATTCATCAGACCTGCCATTGAGTACAATTCTCCCTTTGGTACATACCTAACTAGGCATATCCAACAAGTGGAATGTCCACAGAGGCTCCTCACTAAAAGTATACAGGGTACTAGTAAAATGTCCTATGAAGACCACCTCAAGGCCCTATCTTTTGAAGGGAGATCTATGCCCAGCAAACAGGGCATTGTCAGACCCCACACTGATGAATGTCCTGCATATCCACAAAACAAACAGCACCAGAATTACCCATTCTAAAGACTTAAACCTTGCCTGTGATATAAATAGGACCTGCTGGAGAGACAGGTATGTATCCTAGAGACTACCCTGTCTCTGAAACGGGCTCCCCATCCAAGTTATGCAGAGTTCTTCCCTAACCCAAATCAAGTACAACTTGGACAATTGAATGGAGAACAGGAAATTTATCGCTGGTTTGGCACCTGTCCTAATGGACACAGGTGACCTGTAAATGGTTCATCTCCCAGGCCCCTGCTTGCCTTAATCTCCCAGGCTCCTGCTTTCACTTATCAAGGGTATCAGAACTTGTCAGAAATGTGGGATGCATGGCTCGGCTTAAAAAGGCCCTTGTGGTTATTAGCCTAGTAAACACCTATGACTCAATGACATGAAAAGCAGAATGAAATCTCTGCTGAGCGATATCAGAAAGAATACTACATCAGCTGTATCATGGTGATGGAATAAGCAGGTTATAGAAACAGCAGCTTTAAAGGCTATATTTGTGACACAAGTGGTACTAGATATTTCATAAGTAAACATTAAAAGCAAGCCAGCCTTTAGAGGCATGTAAACAAGGTTAGGGAGTAAACTGTTTTTTTTTGATAAAATAACTAATCACCTGAAAACAGCATAAAAATACATAACAGAATGTGTTATCAAATATGTAGAACAAGCAGCAATTTATACTAAAATATGTGGCACACCACACACACGCACACACACACACACACACACACACACACACACACACACACACACACACACACACACACACACATTAATTTTCATGTATGTCAGTATCAGGAGTGGGAACAATTCAGAGGAATGCAAACTTCAATGGAACCAATAAAGTTCACAAAGGTATCCATACCCCTCACTGCTATGAGTTAAACATAGCAGTATGATTTTTCTGTTACTAGGTTTTCCCATTATCCACCTAAATTTTCTGATATTCTGAATAAACTTTTAATTGCTTATGGATATATTAATTACCAAATCACTGGAAAAAAAACATAAATGTCTCCCTTTTTAGACAGCTTGCCATGTTTTGGCTAGTAATATGATGTTTAATGGTCAAAAAGCTACTAGGTATGCAGTAGCATGTTTTACACAAATGTATACATAAGAAAACGGCCACAGTATGCACCTTCACTGAAGACAAGCAATGGACAATACAAATTACCATTTGTGTTTCTCCCAGTATTTGTTAGAAAAGAAGGATGGTCTTGGTGTGAGGACTGTGGTATTAAAATCAGTGGGACACATCAGAATACACATATTGTACATAAGGCTTAGATGTAAGTAGGATGATGCAGGCATGTTAAGGGTTGGACACATCAGAATACACGTATCATACATAAGGCTTAGATGTAAGTAGGATGATGCAGGCACATGAAGAGGTCCCTTGTATCCTTCCCTACTATCAAAGGCTGTAGTTCCAGGACAGAAGGAGTGGGTGGTAACAGAACACTGTACAAAAATTAGGCTGCTGCCTGGTTGGAAAAGTATTGTATAGGTCTCCTTAAAGGTAAGTATTAGAAATAACACAGTGCAATAGAAAACAATTTTGGTAGTTTTGTATATTCTGTCTTTACCTTATAGAAAATGGGTAATACTTTGAGTGTGGAAATTAAGAGAAGATGCTGTTATGTAATGATGTCATTGGTTATGTGTGTATGCATGTATTTAAAGGGATATATTTGAGGCATAAAAACTCAAAGGTTGTGATTCTGTTTTAGAGTTCTTGCAGTGTTCTTCAAAAAAGCTGCTTGCTTTCATGTCATCTTTTATTGTCTTGACAAAAATGAACAGAATAATTTCTTGCCTGAAGTAAGGATATGATTCCTCTGTTTGTGAAGGCAAAGGATAGCAGTCTATCTTTTGTCTGTTGAGTAAAGGTAGCTTGATCTCTTTATTTTAAAGGACTGCTGTAGGCAGATATTATGAGTTTCTCATCTTATGAGTTCATTTTGTCATTCTTGTGTGTGACTGAGTACATTTCAGTAAAGACATTTTTTACTTCTTTTTATTATTGCCTTGAGTGCTGTAATGCTGTTGAGAACTACATTTGTATAGTACATAATATACATGATTACGTAGTTAAGAGGCATGTGCATTTAAAGGTTACTTTGGAAACTCCATCTTAGGCACTATGGCCTCCTCTCCTTTCCATCATTATGGTCCAGCAGTCAGAGGTCATTCTCCAGCTCTGTATCTTTTGTTCCCGGAGTAGATTTGCAGGTATGCTCCCGCAGAGTACCCACTTATATAAATAAGTCATGGGGATCTGTTATCACTATTCCCTCCTTACAGTCAAGTCCTTACTTGCTAGTGACTTCAAATGCATTGTAACTCCGGTGTCTGCTGCTTCTTTGACACAGATTTTTGTCTCTGTGTCTCCTGCGACCTTTCCCCCTTAGTGACAGTTCACATAGTGGCACTCACTGAGCCCTCTCCTTAGAAAATTCATTCAGCTGCTTTGAGGGTTCTGGTTCTCCTCACACCACCAGTGGGCTATGAGAACTTTCTCATAGTGTTGTGGGACATGATTGACTGGGTGCAGGGCAGCTCTGTAAATGGAAAACTAGCCTTCTTTAGAGGCATCACAGAACTTAGTATGTACTATTTACTGGGAATGTCCTGGAGTCCAACAGTACTGTGACTGCCTTGTCAGCACTTAGTGCTTATATGTATGTATGTATTTATTCTTTCATTCATTCTTTGGCTAATATAGGTGAGCTGTCAAAAACCCTTTTAAGCCAAGATCTGGGTCATAAACTGAATTGCAATAGCCAGTCGACATGCTTATGTAAGCACAAGTATTAATACTAATAAACTGAACTGCATATTTATGTAATATACAGACATATACATCTAGTGACAGTTATAGAAATTAATCAGTTAACATGCATCTTTCAGCAACATTTTCCATGTGGTTACAATCTAATGTACATTTATATTATACGGATTGCATTTATAACCATGAACATGGCATCCACTATTAGTACACACATGAAAATTATGCATTATGCTTGAGAAACACTGAAGTAATTGCACTTATATAATAACTCAAAGTGGTCAGCACTTGCTTTTTGAAAGGAAAAAGCTTCATTTTATTCTTGAAAATCACTCTAAATGGTCTTTAAGCAGCAATGGCAAGTCTTCTGAAGGAATTTTCCACAGCAAGTAACCCAAAAGGACTATAATGTGTGATGTATATTAAGGATTACTGAGTTTGTTTTCTAAAATGGAGCACAGCTTTTAATGGAACAGTTTTAATATAACAGACATTAGTAACAGGACGATAAGGAAAGTGACTGGGATCCTTCTGCGTGGAGAGACAGTGATGCTGTCATGGATCAGAAACAGCTATGTATCTGCAAGTTTTTTTTAAGTTAGTTTAAGGAACAGTAATGTTTTGAGATAAGCTAAATATGACATGGCGCAAGATATACTTGCTTAGGTACTGGTATGTCAATACTAATAACCCTTCTGGATTCATAAGGAACTAGTTTGCTAATCTGGAAGTTAACGTAACACTGTAGCTGAGAAATTTCAATATGTGTTTTGAGTATAAGAGGTGGGTAATTCCACTGATCTAAGTACTTGTACTACTGACCAGTCTAATGGAGGGCACGTTTATGCCCATTATTTTTATGGGTCCATTTTTCCTTAGTCTTTATGGTATACCAAATAACATATTTTGTGTTTTCTTTGGAATAACAATAAGTGTGTTGTTCTGAAGCTGGTAAATATGTTTCCTTTGAGGTACATTGTATTTTAGGGAACTATCTCAAAAAAGAGGACTTTCTTTCTCCTTTCCCAAAATCTCCCCTTTTCTCAGAATTTTGTTATGATGAAGTCTGCAGGTTTTCTCTTCCCCTGTAAAGGAAACAGTTTGAGGGAAAATCACTAAGAATGAAGAGTTTCCAGCTTTAGCATAGCATATTCATTGTTTTTCTTCTACAAACCAGAGCCGCCTTATATGGAACAGGCAGACCATGGCCTAATTTCTCTCTCTCCTTTGCTATTAATCCTCAGGCATACTTTCTGTTAAAGAGTGAAAGTGTCCACACTTTGATCTTCAGCTACCAGTTAGATTAACTCCATTTACTGATCTACATAAGAGATACTACAGCATCTTGAAAAACACCCTAAGGTTGTATTATTATTTTACCATGTATTCTGTAAGCGTGGCTTTTATCTACCATTTGACCTAACTAGTATGGCTTTTAGAAACTACACATTCCAGCTTTGCTGATTGACTAAGCTTTGGAGAACTTTACAGTTACTTGAATCCAAGACCAGACTTTGATGGATAACTTCCTGCATATGTTTATAAAATGTGTTTTTCATAGAAATGTATTTATATTTAATGCTCAGCTAGCCAAAGGGACTTCTTATCACTCTTTGAGGCGATGAGCTAAAAATCATTTTTAAGAATTATGCCGTTTTTGATGATCCTACTCTGAGAATGACTTCGGGCATTCATATAAGTGGAGATGTGCAATGCTGTCTGTGGGGGACATATAACTCTTCCTCTTACAACTCCTAAAGCTGTACTGTCTTTTCAAAACAAGAGACACTATACATCACTGAAACCATACTTTTCTGTAGGCCCCTTTTCTACCACAGACATTCCTTCCAGATCATCTATGAGGACTTGAACCATATTTCAGTATATCCTCCAATCCTTGCTTTGTTGTAAAATCCTGTGTGATGTCTAACTATATAGAAAGACGCTCAACATTTCTGACTAACCATATATTCTGCCCAGTTGTCTGTGAGGAGCTGTATAAAACCTGCATTTGATTATTCAATAATGATGCAATAAAATTACAAAATGTAAAACTGTGCAAAACCTATATTTTCCCAATATAACATGCAGCAAACATGAAAAATATATAAAACGGTATAAAAATAAAAAAAATATTGTTGCTTCTGTGTGTAATTTATTAGAGTTTTGGAAAAAAATGATTTTATACTGATACACATTTGCAGAACTTTGTTTTCTTCCAAGACTGGTGCTTCCTGTTAAAGACTGTGAAGACATAAATGGACTAAAATATCTCAAAGAGCTGAATGACTTTGCAGTGAAGATGCTTAGATTTGAAAACATGAATCCAGGAAAAAAAAATGGGAGAATCAAAATATTTTTGCTCATTAAGAGACAAAACTGACAAATTGCCAGTAACAGTTTATTCCAGGATATTCTTCCAGACTTCTGTAAATGATCTTCTTTTGAGAGTTTAATGCAGCTCAGCTATTCAGGCAATGAGATGTGTTGGCTTGCCTCATGAAGTTCTGTGTGGATTTTGTACGATGAGAACAGCTTGCTTACTAGAGGCATTGAAATCATGTCTGTAATGTCTGAGTGTGTGTGTTTGACAACCATTACATTATTATAAAAGTTAGTGGCAGCTAGATTATAGTAAAACTTAACTCATTCAGCTTATGCCACCTTTTTGTATACTTCCAGTTAATAATCATAGCTTCATATGGCATCCAGCCTTTCTTAGTCTGAATTTTTAACTAAATGACTTACCAGATCATAATAGGTAAAACAGAAAGGGCAAGAATTTATTAATAAAATGACACTGGAATTATTAATCTAGGAAGTCCTGCAGTAAAAAGTGTTGATTATATTATGTTTTTTAAGATGATTTCTCAGAAAATGCTCTGGAATGCAAGGATATGTCAGGTTGTAAGAGGTGCAATGTCCCCCACCACATAGGTGTTAATGAGTTAAGTTACTAGTAGGACTAGGGTCAGATAGTAGCTAAATTTTTATTCTAAATACCATCTGTCTGCTTCAGCCACTTATCTTGCATCTGTTTATGTAAGGCTAGGATTACTTACTTGCTTAATGTTCAAATTACATTGCCTCACTGAATTCATTTAAAGTACATAATTGTATAATTGAAGTTTAAAAGCTTGAGGCTGATTGTTTATTTAGGTATAGAAGGATAAAGACCGTACTTTTTTATTCTTTATACATTTGTTAAAGCCACAAGCATACTGCTCACAAGTAACCCTTTTCAGGGATGAACCAGAACCACAAACTTGTTATCTGAATCACTCAGAGTTATACAGCAAGCAAATGTAGAAGAGAGGAATCAAACCCTGTTCACATTTGTTACAGGAAGCAGCACATTAACAATTCATAGCATTACATATCTGTGCAGTCTGCTAACTGTTAACTTTGTGAATTTTTAACTGCTAGCATTTATGTCTTGGAAAGTGGCTATGTTCTGGCAGCTACCTTTGTCTAGTGTGATATAATTAGCTCATTTTCTGTGTCTGATAACTAATGTATTTGGTGTGCCAAGCAGGTCCAGTTAGTGCCAATGTGTTACCATAACGTTGTGAGTATGTGAATTCAAAATAGTCTTAGCAAGGTTCAGTTTGAGACTGAGTATGACTGTATAAAATCCTGTGAAGCCAATGCTTATAGACTTGTTCTGCAGTAGCACAGTGTTTATCTTACTTAGATGTGGGTAGTATGAGTCAGAGCTCAAAGCAATAGTCCAAATTTTAATTAGAGGCAGTGGTGCAGATTGTGAAGCTATACCCCTGAATGCCTCATATTAATTGGTGTCATTGTGTTGGATTATGCGTCAATCAGTGTCACTGTGCTATGGAAGGAACGCTATCCAGTTTACATTTCATCTGTTTTATACAGGACAAATGTGTTTTAAACTCCATCAAAAGAGGTCAAAATTGCTGATGATCACTATGCCTTAATGTCTACTTGTTTTAGAGCAACTCATTTTTTAGTTCCACACTATGTTTTGGTTAAATGAGCTATGGAGGCAATGATGAGGATGAACAAGCAAGAACTTTACTCCCTTTTATTCTTACTCTTAAGAAACTAACTGTGTATAATTCCATCCTAGATCTCAATAACTTCAATGGCCACATTAAATATACTGAGATTTATACAGTCATCTTCTAGGTAGAGTTAACATCATCCCAGACTTACCATAAATGTATGTCTGGTAGCATTTGAACATTTTCACCTGTCTGTGATTATTCCTTGCTGGCACATAGGGAGGAGAACCCTAGCATTTCAGCAACAATCTCCTCCCAGATGCTAGAAATGTAACAGATGAATTATTCCCTCATTAAACCTGAACAGTTTTCTTTTAACATCTACCCTCTGGATTTAATGCATCTCGTTGGGTCACAGCTGAGTTTTACTATGCCAGCATAAATTAGCAGTAGATATAAATTCTCTTTACCTAATTCTTCCATGTGGCCTTTTACCAGTAACACTAGTCACCATTGTATCACCATGCTAGCATTTCCTGTGCTGTAGCTGATATGATAGTGTTATTACTATATACACATTTTACAGAGATGTTGCTCCATACAGTCTGCCATATAAGGCGTAATTCAAAAATTCTGCAATCTGCTGCACATCATCATTGTGTATTCCTTCTGCGTAAAATACTGGGATTCTCTCAGTTCTGCTTCCACAGTTTGAATCTACTGAGTTTAAATCTGAGTCACCTGAGTGTTTATTGATTTTAACCCCAGTTTATTCATTGTAATAACTCTGCATTGCCTTTATAACTACCTGTATGTATGCGTTTTTAATTATGGACTGTTTTACAATGTGACTGTTGTCATAATAATGTAATTTGTATTGTTACTGCTTCACAAATGGTCTAATGTGTAGCCACTGTGTAACCAAGGAACCTAGTGGGTAAAAGAGAACATTATGGGGAACAAAACAAAAGTCTTCTTAAGGTCATGGAAAAGATCCTCTTTGAACAAACCAAGATTTAAGTTATGATATATGGGACTGCTGACAGCCAATTTGTGTGATTATCATAAAGTTGCCTACATATTTTAAGGTGAGAGCTCAGCTAAGGGGGAGACAGATGGCCATCATACTTCTGAAATTGATGAGAGGAGATCAGGTAATGTATAAGGGAGGAAGAAGGTCAACAGTATTTGTAATCAGCCTGTTTTCAGTGAAATAGGTTCCCATGGCGTCTGCTGAGCTGTAATAAAAGAGGCAGCACATTTTAACTCAGTACATTGACAGCTCATGAATTCCTTATTCTAAGGTTTATTTTTTCTGCATGACTTCACAAATAGACAATTTACCTACAACAAAATAAATCAGTATTACTGCAGCTCAGAATTCCAACCTACGTCATCGTCATCGTCATCGTCATCACCTTCACCTTCAATAGAAAGAAAAAGCTCATTTATTTCTGAAAGCAATGAGACATTCAGTTTGTATTTTTTAACTTATGCATGAAAGGAATTTAGCTCTGCCAATTTTCTTCTGCTAATCATTTCTAAAACACTTTTCTGGGTCATTATTTACATCTCCTTTTTCTATTTTCTTTAAATATCCCTTATTATATAATCAACTCAGTTGTGTATGCTTATTCATCAGTGCTTGAACACATTTACATTTCCAGGGTTAGCATTTTTTTGTCTCTTTTTAAAAGAAATTCTTTTTTTTCTTTTGTCAGTCTTACTGTTGCAAAAATTTATTTTATCAAAGGATGTTCTTCATTTTAACTGACATTTAAATTGCTTTTTTCTGTCTTACATAATATGGAAATTTACAATATAAAATGTTTTTTTCTGTCTTGTTGAATACATTTTACACAGAGAAAAAAGATAATGAGCATTTGCTGCTACTAATATCCGATTGGTTTAGCAGAAAAATACTGCCATTGCAGAAAAATGCTGCCATCGAATGTAAATGTGGCATTATAATTATAAATTGGGTCTATATTATATCCTCGAATGCTTAAAAAAGCGAACGCTGATTGATCAAACTTATTTTCATGAAACTGCAAAATATCGAAGCAGCAGAAACTTGAATTTTTTTCCTAGGGAAAGAATTCAGTTGTCCGTTTCTGTTGCTTTGGTATTTTCAGTGTTATGGTGGAAAGTTACTGGTCAGATTCAGGTAAGTGTGCGATGGTGTGGATGTGAGTGTTAGGGTGATTTAGGTGAGTTAGGGTTAGGGCTCGGGTTAGGTGTGTGTGCGATTGAGTGGACATGAGGGTTAGGGTGGATTTAAGTGAGTTAGGGTTAGGGAGCGGGTGAGGTGAGTGTGCGATAGTGATGGACCTTAGGGTTAGGGTTTGGGTTAAGGTAAGTAGGCAGTTAGTGGTGTGTACATAGTTTAGTGTAGGGTTAGGTATCAGATTTTAGGTGTATGTGTGTGGATTTCTGTTTGTTTGGTGTGCTTGTGTTGTGTGTATGTGTTTTGGATCAGCAATTTTTTTCCCTGAGAAAAAAATCACTGATCTGACAGTTCGAGATTGTAAGCTTTCGCTTAAATTAGGTTGATCAATCAGCATTCGCTTTTTTAAGCGTTCGATGATATAATATAGACCATTATAAATTATAGTAAATGAATAGAAAGTGTTGCTGGCTGTGGGATAAATGTATAATCTAGTGTAGTATAGTGTAATCTTGAGCAGTTTCATCTTATATGTTAAAATCTTGCACAGAAAAAACAGAACAAAAGCTTTCCTAAAAGAGATTAGTTGAGCCAAATGGTTAACAGCAAGGAAGTAAGTGATTTTTGGGGCTAGTATCCCTATTTATTATCAAACATCCCCATCAACAGTTGTTTGATCAATTCATGTCCACACAAGTGCGATCTGTATGGGTTATTTCTTCCCCTTGAATCAAGAGTTAAGCAACAGGACTGACATCATCATTTGTGCAGGAGACCAGGGTTTTCCATATTTATGGTTTTGATGCTCCTGCTGCCGTGGCCATAGATGCCCATTGGACAGTGTACATTGGGCTTTGTTTATGGTTGTCTTCTGTTTTTACAGTGAAATAATAAATCATCAAACCTTGCTCATCCCTTACAGCAAATCCTTCCTTATTGCTATTGTTCCCCACTAGGGATTCTAGAATGCAGCTGAAACCCAGTTAGACTGATGTATTTGAATACCAAGTCTGTTTGCCATAAGCTGGATGATATGTTTGTCCTACTGTATGAGGCAGACGTGGCCTGCATACAGAAAGCTAGCTATACAAAACCTTTGGTTCAATACTTGTGCCACTGGTGCTCCTAGGTTTCTGTCTGCCTGATTGGATCATGACAGGAAGAGGTTGTGATAGTTCATCACATAACCATTGAATTATGTAAGGTATGATCAAAGGATACAAATTGCTGTACATTTATCATAGTAGCAGGAGCAATATAGATGCCTCCTAATCTACCATGCAGTAGACAATCAGAGGATATTCCTTTAAGAGTTCACTGAATTTCTTGTCTGCTGTGTACTGACATCTCTTAGGTGGCTATTCCTTGGTCACATCACTCTGTATTTGTGTGGATCTTCAGCATCAGTTGATTGCTTGGTAAAATGATTCAGCTGTATTATGTAGCTATTCCTTTTTACTCAGGTACTACCTTTAATACTTAAATGTGTCATCAAATGTTGGACTTGGTCTTTGATGTTGTTGTTAAGACCTGTGAGTTAGTGGTGAAACCTGCTTTCTTGTCTGTCCACTCCTTGTTTGTTTCTTGGTTGACAAACATCCAAGGGAACTCCTCAGTCTAGGCCTGTTTCAGCACAGGGAGTGTAGTCTGGCTATCCTGGACAGATTAGTACATCCAGTGCTCTAATGACTACAGAACTGCAGTGCAGGTAATGCAGATGACCTTGTAGAGGTCTATCACAACAGCATTCACAGTGACTGTTGGCATCCTGGCCATGACTTATGTAAGTCTAATTCACATCAGGCCATGAAATTCATTATTAAACCTAAAGGCTAAGGCTGGAACCCAAGAAGCATCATTCTTGTCATCTTCAAGATAGGATTGACCAGGATGTTATTTCTATACTGTTTGGCTGAGATCTCCATGAAGAAGTCTGTGTACTCGGGAAGATATCCCTGGAACAACAAACTGAATACCTGCCATTTCCAAATGGTTATGAAACTGTATAGATAGATTACCTGACCACCAAGAAACCACCAGTTCTGTCATTTGATGAGTGTGAACTGACTGCTTTTTTTCACTAACCCAGTTATGGTGATTTGATCTTTAAGGTTTCCTCTATGTATTTTACAACCTGCAGCTAGAATCTCTACCTTACTAGGCTGTTACTGTCCTATCTGTATGAGTTGGTCCAAATGTTCTACCAGCTGTTACAGTCTTGTTAGGGATAGACTATATCCATCAATGTGAAGGAAAGAAAGATTCAGCTACTCCAAAACTGAACAAAGCTAGTTTACATCATAATTTGCTGGATAATTGTGAGCCCATCTCCAACTTATTGTTTGCAGATAATACTTTGGAGAAGATGGCTTATGTGCATCAGATTCATATTAATGCTGTGTATGATCTCTTCCAGCCTGGTTTCTGTGAAAGACACAGTAATGAAATGGCACTTTTCTAGGGTTTGTACAGTGTCTTTATGGGAATTGTATAGTGTCATGTTGCTATTTTGTCCTACTTTATCAGTCATTGACACTGGATACAGTGGATTTTAGTATCATTTTAACTATCACAACAGTACTGTTGTACCAGAAGCACAGTTATGGACTGCTTTTTCTCATACCTTTCCTAACAATCACAGAGAACAACTTCAGGTTAATTCTCCTGCTTTCTGCTTTTCTGTCTACAGTACCTCTGGCATCCATATTATGTCATTTTGTTGTCAATTTGTGCTTTCTTAGATTAGGAGACTACTCAAAGGAGAGGCTTGCAGCATGATTGGTATATGGACAACATACTACATTATTTTCTCTTTTCATAAGGAGTCTTCATCTAACCTTTGCAATCTAGCTGCAGATTTGGAATGTATCTAAGAGGGATGACAGTAAATAATTTGAAACTCCTGAATACAGGTGCAGAAGGTGAAAGAACCACTCTATGACATTCAGCTGCACAAGTTTTCTCCCCTAACATCATCTATAGTGAGGGAAAAAACTTGGAGTTTGTGTCCAGGGTATGAGATCTTGATACTGGCTTTGACGACATGCTAACCATAAAATGTAACATTTCGGAAGGTACCGGATCTTCCTCTTCCCATCTCAAGAATATTGTTCTCATAATGCACCTTTTTACATCCACAGAGCTTCCTGTATCCTGTAGTGGGTTTTGCCTTGATGTCCTCCTGATGGGAATAATATAATGCCCTGTAGAATGGGTTTCCATTCTGTAAACAATGCTTGCAGCCAGTACAAAATACTTGAAGAGGCTTCTCATTGTCATATCACATTATTATCATATTAGACCAATTCTGTGTAATTTTCACTTTCTGTCTAGTTGTTAGTAGATAACATTTTAAAGTTCTAGCTGCACATGACTTGGCACCCCGTCTGCCAGACCATCACATTTGATACCAGTCAACCCAGAACTTGCACATGGTCATCCAAGAGTTGCTTGCTCTTTCAGTGGTGCGGCTGCACTCTTTTTGCTTTAGGGTCCCCCACAATGAACAGTTTCAAGTATTACCTGTAGACCTATTAATATGATGTCATATGTTTCTGAAAACTACAGCTGTATTTGCCTAGTTTCACTATGTATTTTACTTAATATAATGTATTGACATAAGCTGTAGACAGCTTGGAGATGGGCATTTCTTGGATAAGTCTTTGACTTGACATAACAAAGAAGTGATAGTTAAATAAAATATGGTAACATGGGCTTAAAACAGTTAGTTTAAAATATGGCACACAAGGAGGAGGAGGAGCACTCACCTAATATACAATGTCAATCTAATTCCTCTTGTCTGTACTTAAAATCTTCACATTCACTGATTTTTCTTCTATTGTCTTGTCCAGCATCTCTTACAAATATAAATTTCTTTGTCAATTATACATGAAAAGCCTACAAACTAATGTGTGTGTGCCTGTGTAGTTTCTGTGTGTCTTTGTTCAATGATTGTGAGAAAAAAACAGACTACAGACATCTCCACTTACCAAAAGCATAAATAATTAAATATTTTTTCTATTGCATGACTTGCTTCTTTTTTGATTAACTCATTACATTTGAGTGACGCCTGCAGTTGCATCTGCAGTTAACTCCTAATGATGCCTCTAGATGTCAAATATTGCTTGTTCGTATTTGCATCAATAATTCCAAATCCATGCTATGTACAAGGTTTTAAAATATTTAATCTTAAAGCTTACACAATGGCAAACTCAACTGCATTCATATTTGAGCTCTGTCTATTGTAGATAAATAGATATTAACTTTTGTTTTTATGATATTAATTTATAAAGATATAATTTTCACATTTTTCTAAATATCTCAACAACCAAGTAACACAGACAGACCTCTTTAGCCTCATATGAAATTTCTCAGCTGGATCAATACAATGCTGTTGACAGTATATGTGTAACTTGAGTGGTTGATGAAATATTGTAAATTGTTTACAAAATATTACAAATTTATTAGTTGCTGTGCGTATTGTGACTTATAAAATGCAGTTTAAGACCTAGAACTTAAAGAATACTACCACTGTAAAGACAGCTTGTGCTGAAGAGTTTGCCAGTTATGCTTCTTTCATAGCCCCTATGGTTCCAGAAATATGAACATTTGTTTGAAATGTGAGGACATAATTTGATTCTGTCAAAAGACTTAGGCTCCGCCCACTGAAGTTACAGTGCAAACTTCCTGAGCTCCATTGGAGTGAATTAGTTATGGAGCAAGTGCCATGGGCTTACTTCTTATGACTTGTACTTCAAATCATAACTCATACGAGTTTTCAGAGGCATTTTGGATAAAGATTTAGATGTTCTCTGAAGCAGATGATATTTGTTAAAACTCACTTGATCATGTTGTCTCCATGGTATATAGTGTCGTAATAACTAAAATATAGATCTTCTTCTGCTTTCCCTTTCCTACTCTAGTTTTACTTTTTTTTTAATTATTTATTTATTTATTTATTTTTATTTAAGAACCACGGTTAGTGTCATAAATTAAAAGATAGTTACACCAACATATATAATCATAGCACATGACTTTTGTGCTGTGAATAAATGTACTTGTATTTTTCTGGGCTCAAATAGAAAAAATTCACCCCTTTTAAACATGAATTATCGAATGGGGTCTGCTGATTTTTTTCCAATCCCATTTTGTGACCAGTAGTAAAATGTAGTAACAGCTCCCAATCTGGCGGCACAGATGAATCAGCAATGCAGATTTGTGATCCTGGTCATTAGCAGCATTACAACAATTCCTGCTTGAAGTCCTATGGCGGATGTAGATATCAGAAACTGGAGACTGCTGCCAGCAAGCCTCAATCTGTCCATGAAAGCATTCACAGTGAGGCTATATGATAACAGTCCTACTTGTCTGGCTTAACACTTGGGAATGGAGTGAGATACTAGAGGTGTCATTTTTTTTTCTAATGATTACAAAATCATTCTATTCCTATGCATGTCTCAAGTGGAACTATAAGGTTCTCAAAAAAAAAAAAAACATCTCAAGATGTAGAAATGAGAGTTAAGAAAAAAAAATGTATTTGCCTGGACTGCATTTTATTTTGTTTTTAAGCATCTGTGACTATTTTGTATTGTCAGGACAACTTCAGGATAAGACACAGAAACAAATATTTGCCGTTATACAATGACCGGCCATTGACATTTAAAAATGTGCATGCTAATTGGTCAGCCCACCCAGCATGTTTGCTGTAAAATCAACCATGTACTAATAGAAAGTCACCCGGACTTTCTTCTATTAATATATGCAATGGAGCTTTCCAGTTTTCTTGAGTTTAAAAAAAAATTAAAATAAACTTTGGAAAATGAACATTTCACAGGTATGAGAGAGACAGGACAGAGAAAATACAAGGAAAATAAGGTACGTTATGTACCCAATTATCCTTCTACTTTCTCTGCCCTGTCTCTCTCATACATCTGAACTGTCCAAATTTAAATTTTTTTTATTAAAAAAAAAAGCAACAGAGATCTTCCTTTCTCCATTGCTTCCTTTCCAAAGCACTGATGTACTGTGTAAGTGTGGGAACGTAAGTCCCATATGCATGTGCAGTACATCAACAAAGCCCCATGGTACTTGGGGAAAAAAAGCAGAAGAGCATCACGGCGCCATTATACAAAGACATTATTTAAGAAAAGTAAGTACATTTTTTTCATAAATAATGTCATTGTATAACACCAGTAACCCATAGCTGGGTCTTGGTAATGCTGGATTTACCAGTGGTTTCGCCCTCATGACTAAAAAATCACACCACGCATGGGTAAATCCAGCATTAGCCACACCCAGTCATGGGTTATTGCTATAATATTAATAAGTAACCTTTCATTTAAATGCATACATACCATGTCACACATTTTTGTTAGACACTCCAACTCGCCATTTTGTGTTTTGCACACACACACACACACACACACACACACACACACACACACACACACACACACACACACACACACACACACACACACACACACACACACACACACACACGACACTGGTGGTGATGAGTGGGGATCTTTATTCCAAAGGTTTTCTTCTGTGTAATAAAAGCAATCCTGTGTGTTGGTAAATTTATAATGAGCTTAAACACATTTAGATTATTGTTAGTTGGTTATACACATTCAAATTGACAAGAATGTTATTTTATAAAAGCTGTAGGTCTTCTGGGTAAGAATGGTGCATATTTTGTATGAGGACACGGCATTTTGACTTAGTTATTTAACTGATGGTTAAATAACACGCTGATCTCGGTATTAATCACCTTATTAATGCATCAGTTTTAAAACAACACTTTTTATCAGAATGTTTTATATTCTTATAAATGTTTAAACTGATGCCTTTTGATAAGAAAATTTCAATGATGGCATTTTATTTACATTTACATTCATGGGGTGGATTCTTTATAGACATATTACCCAATATAGGTGCACTGTTGAAGTCCTTTGAGATAAAACTGGGCTATTTTTATTCCTATCGTGCCATATGGAACAGAGATGTTTGTTTTCCACTGCCAGTGCTGGAGTATTATTTTGGGTGATTCATATACATATTTACACAAACACACTGCAGATTGTTCTGTGCATTCCATCCACTATCGTTATTGCCCAGCTTGAAGCAAATCAATAGAAAATCTGGCTCTTAATGTCAAAGTATGATTATGGCTACTATGGTCTATTAATGAATGCTACTATAGTTAACTGGACACATCAACCCAGTCCCTTTCATTGAAAGGGACATGTAATCAAAGTTGTTGCAGTCCTCTATGGTAGCTTGACATTGGTGTTATATTTATGTATGGGGATGGAAGTGTGAAGCCTATAACATGAAATGTGAAGGAAGATGGAACCCCCACCAACAAAAATACTTAGGTCGTACCATGTCAGGACAAAAAACTTTCAGTGACAGCCATTTTTGATGACTTGTCTCTTGGCAAGTTGTCCCTAATCCCTTTAACTAACAGAAGTATAATAACATACTAATACAGAACAATTATGTATAGAAACATGCCGCTTATTTCTGGAACTATGTGCAATGCACTATTTTACTGTCCATTACAGCAGAAAATGAATGCTGATTTTTAATCCAGGATAAGGTGGTGTTACTGTCTTAACTAAACAACAACATATGTTTTAACTAAAGGACATACTATGGTATATAGTCATTAAAAAAGTCACTGTCAGCACTATTTGTGCAATGATGCAATGCATGATAGTGCAATGGTGATATAATGTAATTCAGAGACATGATAAAACCACATGGAGAGACACCGCATTAATCCCTCATTATTATGTCTCCGAATCAAAACCCAACTTTGCTAGTTTTCCCACCTACCAATACATACAAAGCAGTTTCATATGCAGATGTAAATTTGCACACACACACACACACACACACACACACACACACACACACACACACACACACACACACACACACACACACACACACACACACACACACACACACACACACACACACACACACGGACAACATATGGCATCTGCTTTAGGCCTGTGATTCTTTTAGTGAGGTATTTCTGTCGCCTTTCCAGCTGTTGCAGATGTCTTGTGAGGTACATACCAAACGGGGCATTATACTCTATAATGGGTCTAATGACGGATGAGTACAGTGGGACAATGACCTCCTTTTTTTCTGGATGAAAAGCCCTTAGTGATGAGGTGTGCCACATAGAAGGATTTCCTGACTGTTGTGGTGATGTGATTATCGAAAGTGAGACCACTGCCCACCTGTGTCCCTAAGTCTCTCATCAAACTTTTGATGTTTAGTGTACTGCCACCTATGTGGTAATTCATGGGTACATGTTTTTTTTCCAAAGTTGATAACTATACATTTCTTGGCATTAAGTTTGAGCCCATGGCTCTGGCACCAGGCATCTGTTTCTGTAAGGCCCTTTTGTAGAATATCCACATCATTTGGGGATTCAGTAATGGCTCCCAGTTTGCAGTCATCTGCAAACTTTGTTAGCCAGAATCCCTTAGTGTTGGCCTATACTTCATAGAAGTAGATGCCAAACAAGAGTGGTCCCGGACTGAACCCTGAGGTACTCCACTTGTCACTTGTCTAGAGCTGGATTTGGAGTTGGCTACTTTTACAGTCTGGGTTCTGTCAGTAAGCCAGTTGGCAACCCATCGAGTGACGTAGGGATTTATGCCCAGCTTAGTAAGTTTATATATGATTCCAGACTGAGGGATCGTATCGAAGGCCTTGGCGAGATCCAGATAGGCTGTGTAGACCACTTTACTGTTGTCCACAGCTCTAGAGACTGATTCGAAGAAGTCAATCAGATTCAGGAGACAAGATTGGCCCTTCACAAACCCAAACTGGGTGGGGTCCAGTGTTTGAAGGTTGCCAATGTCTTTGTTTATAAGTTCCATGATAATGTGTTTCATGCCCTTGCAGATCAGGCTTGTCAGACTGATGGGACAGTAGTTCCCGGGATCCAGGGTGGATCCCCCCTTGTGGAGTGGGATAACTGTAGCTGTGCGCCACTCAGTGGGCATGAAGCCTGAGGTGAGGCTATAATTAAACATGACACTTAGGTGAGGTGCCAGTTCATTTTGTAGTTCATGTAGTAAACAGCCTGGGATGTCATCTGGTCCCATGGATGCTGTATTCTTAGCTTTGGAGAGTGCAGTTTCTACCTGTGTGGCTGTGATTACCTGAATTTAACAATCTTTTGGTATTGAGATGGGCCCTTTAGGGAGTGAGAGCGGGGTGAAGTTGGCACTAAATCTATCTGCCAGGATACTGGCAATATCCTTGGGATCAGTATATTTAATGACATTCTGTTGTAGCTCAGAGCAGATTTGAGCGTTGCCATTTAGATTCTTGACATAACTATAGAATGCCTTGTGGTTGTCTTTGGAATCTTTGGGAATTTTATTTTCGTAACTAGCTTTTGAGGATTTTATGAGGGATCTCAGCTTCTTACTGAGGCTGGTGAGGGAGTTTTTTGCATCCTGGGATTTTTCTCTTTTCTGCAACAGTTTCTTCCTTTTGTTGTATAGTTTGCTTATAGCAGAGGACCACCAGATTGGCTTCCTTTTTTTGGAGAAGAGCATCATGGTTCTATTTGGGATGGCACGATTCATGCACGAGTGGATGTGCTCGTACAGTTCCTTAGTGTAGGATTCTGCAGTCGAACTTTCAGATCCCGTCTGCATGGGTGTCATGAAGTTTGTCACTTCTGACTTCAGTAGCATGAAGTTGGCTTTGTAGAAGTTTTTTAAGGAGGTTTCCTTACTAGGGGTGGGGGTGAGATGTCAATGTCAAGGGTGATTTGCTTATGATCAGAACTGACCAATGAGGGGGTGACCACTGGTGTGGAACATCTATCTCCCATGTTGGTAATGACTAGGTCCAGGATATTGGAGCCCCTGGTGGGACAATGGATTAGTTGATCCAGGGCATTGGAATTTATGAGTTCCAAGAACAGTTGGGAAAAGGAGTTGGTACCCGAGTAGTTTTCCCAGTTAATGGCAGAGTAGTTGAAATCACCCAGTATTAGGGTGTTTGGTTGTATCTCAATATTAACATAAAAAGACAGTATGCACTTTTTTCACATTACTCCCTAAACTGTGACTTAGAACTGCCCTACCATGCTATTAATAGAGCTCTGTGAAAATTCTGATAAAGAACATATTGCTAGTTAGCAGTGGTTGTACTCCTTGTACATGTACATCAAGATTAAGTGTGAAATATGCTTTCATTCTATTTTTGACACAGAATCTTCTACTGCTTTTGCAAAGTATTACCCAGCATTATTTTGCTGACTGAGGTAGCACAATCAATAGTACTGACAAACAGCACATCATCAGAAACACTGCCTAACAAGTGACTGGAAGCATCACGTCATCAGACTCACTGCCTACCAAGTGACTGGAAGCATCACTTCATCAGAAACACTGCCTAACAAGTGACTGGAAGCATCGCTTCATCAGAATCACTGCCTAACCAGTGAATGGAAGCATTACTTCATCAGAAACATGGCTTAATAAATGACTGGAAGCATTGCTTCCTCAGAAGCACTGCCTAACAAGAGACTGGAAGCATTAATTCATCAGAAGTACTTCTTAACAAGTGACTGGAAGCATTGCTTCATCAGAAGCACTGCCTAACAAGTGACTGGAAGCATCACTTCATCAGAAGCCCTGCTTAACAAGTGACTGGAAGCATAGCTTCAGCAGAAGCACTGCCTGACAAGTGACTGGGAGCATCACATCATCAGAAGCACTGCCTAATAAGTGACTGGAAGCATCGCTTCATCAGAAGCACTGCCTAACAAGGGACTGGAGGTATCACTTCATCAGAAGCCCTGCTTAACAAGTGACTGGAAGCATAGCTTCAGCAGAAGCACTGCCTGACAAGTGGCTAGGAGCATCACGTCATCAGAAGCACTGCCTAATAAGTGACTGGAAGCATTGCGTCTTCAGAAGCTCTGCCTAACAAGTGACTGGAAGCATCGCTTCATCAGAAGTACTGCCTAACAACTGACTGGAAGCAACACTTTGTCAGAAACCCTGTTAACAAGTGACTTGATGCAACACTTCATCAGAAACACTGCTTTAGCAAGTTATTAGATGCATCACTTAATCAGAAGCACTGCCTAACAAGGAACTTGAAGCAATGCTTCATCAGAAGCACTGCTTAACAAGTGACTGGAAGCATCGCTTCATCAGAAACACTGCCTAACAAGAGACTGGATGCATTGCTTCATCAGAAGCACTGCCTGACCAGTGACTGGAAACATCATGTCATCAGATTCAGTGCCTAACAAGTGACTGGAAGCATCACTTCATCAGAAGCACTGCCAAACAAGTGACTGGAAGCATTGCTTTATCAGAAGCACTGCCTAACAAGTGGCTGGAAGCATTGTTTCATCAGAAGCACTGCTTAGAAAGACACTGGAAGCATCGTCTCATCAGAAGCACTGACTAACAAGTGACTGGAAACATCACTTCATTAGAAGCACTGCCAAACAAGTGACTGGAAGCATTGCTTTATCAGAAGCACTGCCTAACAAGTGACTGGAAGAATTGCTTCATCAGAAGCACTGCTTAGAAAGACACTGGAAGCATCGCCTCATCAGAAGCACTGCCTAACAAGTGACTGGAAGCATCGCTTCATCAGAAGCACTGCTTAGAAAGACACTGGAAGCATCGCCTCATCAGAAGTAATGACTAACGGCGTGGCCAAGGATGAACACAGGATAGCAGCAGATTTCTTCAGCTCCACCAATTTCATTACACTGACAGGAATTAATTACTTAAAAAATTAATTTTTGAAGTAATTTTCTTTCTAAATATATTTGTTTTATATAGTTCTTGAACTATATCTAAAAAAGAAAGGAAATTTTAACAATATTCCTGTCAGAAATCACATTGGAAATTTTCCTGTCAGTTTATCAGTCTGAAATGAGTTCCAGTAAGACAAATTCTCAAGACTCCAGCATCAAGAAAGAACTTCAGTCTCTGATAACTATAATCCAGCAACTTACTGCTAAGATGGATAAAATGGATACTAAAACTGATACCTTCATAGAAAAAACTACAAAACAAATAGACTTGTTACATATAGACCTGCAACAACAGAAGATCCAGATGACAGGCATAGAAGAAGCTGGGAATGACATGGAAAATAGAATCCAAAAAGAGGAAATCAACATTGAGTTTCTGCTGAAACAAAATACACATTTACAAACAAAGCTGGATGACTTGGAAAATAGATCTAGGCGCAATAACATTAGGATTTTTGGACTGCCAGAAAATATTGAAGGTAACAATATTACTTCTTTTTTAACAACATGGCTCCCTAAAACTTTAGACTTACCAGAAGCATTCTCTTTTGGTATCGAAAGAGCACATAGATCTATAGCTAATACTAACTCTAACAAAAACTATCCTAGATCAGTTATAGTTAGATTTCTATCATCTTTTGATAAAGAGATGGTTCTTAAATCTGCTTGGGCTAAAGCTCCTGTTAAGTTTAATGAGACAACTGTGCGTTTTGACAATGACTATTCTCCCTTGGTAATAGCTAAAAGAAAAGTTTTTCTGCCACTAATAAGGGAGCTTTAAAAAGCACAGTTTAAAACATACCTTCTGTTTCCTGCCAAGCTAAAAATCTTCCTTCCTGATGGTCCTAAAATTTTGATGACTTAGACTCTGCTTTACTGTTTATCAAAAAATAAGATTTTGGATAAAATAGAGGAAATGGAATGGGCTAGTCCTTCATTAAAGAGACTGGCAACTGAAACTTGGAAGACTTCTGAGAAGAAGAAGAGACTAAAGAACAAATGATTTGTTCTATGTTTTTTTCTTTTTTTCTCATCATTTTACTTCATTATTAATCTTTTTAAATATAGTTCCTGCATTTCCAGAAAGCCACAAATGTTCTGAAAAAGATTTAATCAAAGTTATTCTTTGTGTGCAAAGAAATGTTTTGTTTCATAACCAGTCAAAATATCTGAGGAACTAATAACAATCTATTATTCAATTTGTTTCTCTTTCTGAAAAAGAGAAGTAAGGTCAGTAATTTGATACATTTTTATTTTCTTTTTTTTCTCCATTTCTTCTTTTCTTTGTTTAAACAATGACATTCTATTTAGATTATGTAGTGGGTAAAGGGTGGGGGAGGGCAGGGAGAGAAGAGTAATGAAAATATGATAAATAGAATAATAACATATTTATTCCTTGTAAAAAGTTTATATGTTCTTCAAATGCTATTCCTAATTATACTTTCTTGATTATACTGCTTATGCTTGTTTGTAAATAATATGTCATGCTTTAACTAATAATAATTAGAACTAAATAATAGTAAATAATATGTTTTATTTTAACTCTATTAATATAAACAGTAAGTAATATTCCATTGTATATACTTCTTATAGCTTTCTCTTACATTTTTTATTTCTGCCTTACACTCTTTTATTTTCTACTCTTTTCTTTTCTTTATTCTTTCTCTTTATTTTTTTTCTCATATTAATATATAGAAATGCTTTTGATCATATAGACACAGTAAATAATAGATTTGCATAAAAACTGAGTTGGGACAATAATATTGAGTTTTATTACCTATTAATAACTTTGGGCTTAATTTCACTTACATAGAGGCTGTAATAACCTGTAAAATACATCGCTTGAAGGTTTTGTCATGTTTAGATGCATTTACACTGCTAAATGAATGTTTGTCACTAGTTTTAACAAGTTTCGCCAAAATGTTAAGGGGAGACAATCTGGGATGTGGGCTACTTCATGAACAGTGTCCTCATGCTGTTTTAAAGCTTCAACTCTCAGAATTCTCAGAGAGAAGCTGAAACAGCTCAGGGCCCCTGCACCCTTCGGAAAAAACCCAAGGGGTGCTACAAATGCACTTTAAGGAAAATAAATTTTAATATTATTTTTAAATTAAAATATTGTTTAATTAAAAAACAAAAATTTAAAACACTTCTTAAAAAACTTTTTTAAAGGCATAAAAAAACTTTTTAAATTTAAAACAGACGGAATCCCAATTGTTAAAACGTCCAAAACAATAATTACATAACTTTAATTCATCTTTGCAAAATAAAATTTTTAAATTTTTAAAAATTAGCTAAATTTAAAGCATAGTATGTAAAATAAGATTTTTTTATAACAAGTTTTTCTGGAAAAAATTGCATTTTTATAATTTTTAAAATATATTTTTTATCATTAAATAAGGTTGAAAATTTCATAACAAGCATAAGTTTTTTTAACTTTGACGAATTTCATGAAAAAATAATCAAATTATGTAATTTTAACCAAAAAAGTTAAATATTTTAAAAATTTTTAACTATTAAAAATAAATTGAAAATCCTTTTTTCCTTTTTTTCTTTTTTCCCTTTTTTCCTTTTTGGGTTCCAAACCATTTTATTTTTTTGAAATACAATTATTAAACAATGTAATTTATGAATTTTAAAAAATTTTTTTTAATAGAATTTTTAAAATTGATCTTTTTGTAGATAATATGAACTGTAATTAAGAAAAACTATTAAAGAATTTGGGGCCCGCAAAAGGGGGTTAATTAAAGGTGGAAGTACTTTGTAATAATTTAATTGGGTACAGTGTGAATTTATAATTATTTTGGCTTTTAAAATATTTTGACCCAAAAATTTTAAATTTCTAATTAACCTTAACAAAATCCCAAAAATTAAAAATTAAATAAAATAAAAAAAGGAAAAAATTTTTTATTTTTTTAATTTTTTAAATTCTTAAAAAATGCCAAATGCTCTTTAAAGGAATTTTTAACTAAATTAAAACCGTAAAGGGCAAAAAAAAAATTTTTTACATGCCCTGTCTCCAAAAACCCAGGGAAAAAGATATTGAAAACTAAAAAAAAAATTCAAATGTACAGAAACCCCAAAAAAAAGGGGTGTTTTTTAATAAAAAATCCATTCCTAAACCTTTAAGCATCAGGATCAAGTATTAATGAATGCTACTATAGTTAACAGGACACCTCAACCCAGTCCCTTTCATTGAAAGGGACATGTAATCAAAGTTGTTGCAGTCCTCTATGGTAGCTTGATATTGGTGTTATATTTATGTAAGGCGATGGAGGTGTGAAGCTTATAACATGAAATGTGAAGGAAGATGGAGCCCCCCCAACAAAAATATTTAGGTCGTACCATGTCAGGACAAAAAACTTTCAGTGACAGCCATTTTTGATGACTTGTCTCTTGGCAAGTTGTCCCTAATCCCTTTAACTAACAGAAGTATAATAACATACTAATACAGAACAATTATGTATAGAAACATGCCGCTTATTTCTGGAACTATGTGCAATGCACTATTTTACTATCCATTACGGCAGAAAATGACTGCTGCTTTTTAATCCAGGATAAGGTTGTGTTACTGTCATAACTAAACAACAACATATGTTTTAACTAAAGAACATACTATGGTATGTAGTCATTAAAAAGTCACTGTCAGCACTATTTGTGCAATGATGCAATGCATGATAGTGCAATGGTGATATAATGTAATTCAGAGACATGATAAAACCACATGGAGAGACACCGCATTAATCCCTCATTATTATTTCTCTGAATCAAAACCCAACTTTGCTAGTATTCCCACCTACCAACACATACAAAGCAGTTTCATATGCACATGTAAATTTGCACACACACACACACACACACACACACACACACACACACACACACACACACACACACACACACACACACACCATGTCACACATTTTTGTTAGACACTCCTACTCACCATTTTGTGTTTTGCACACACACACACACACACACACACACACACACACACACACACACACTTACTTATCGCACACACACACACACACACACACACCATGTCACACATTTTTGTTAGACACTCCTACTCACCATTTTGTGTTTTGCACATACACACACACACACACACACACACACACACACACACACACACACACACACACATATATACATCAGATGGATTTGCAGTACTCATCTACTGCAGTGTTAACAACAGTCCTTTTGCTGCCATAGGAATGAATGAGTTCATACCATAGGTTCATAGGTTCATAGATTGGTACTAGGCTATCGGCCCTAGAGCCTATACAAGCCTAGCCATAACAATTCCCTCAATATTTCTTCCCACAATATTTACTTCTCTGAACCCCTGTCTAGCAGGGCGACTGACATGATCCCCGGGGTGAATTTCCTATCTCCCATCCAATCATCAAGGTTCCTTTTGAAGAGGGCCAAGGAGGCGCTCTGCTTGATATGTATGGGCAGTCTATTTCAGAGTATGGGGAGTCTCTGGGTCAGGAACCTATCCCTCCAGCATGTTTTGTTCATTGTGATGTCAAGGTTTAGATCCCAGGAGCATGTGGCTCTGAGGGATTGGGATTTCTTTAAGTGGAGCATGTCCAACAGCTCAGGGTTTGACATGGCCTTGTATGTTAAGCAGAGATCGCCTCTGAGTAGACGATATGCCACAGAGTATAGCTGGAGTTTTTTTAGATGGTCAGCATATGGCATCTGCTTCAGGCCTGTGATTCTTTTAGTGAGGTATTTCTGTCGCCTTTCCAGCTGTTGCAGATGTCTTGTGAGGTACATACCAAACGGGGCATTATACTCTATAATGGGTCTAATGAGGAATGAGTACAGTGGGACAATGACCTCCTTTTTTCTGGATGAAAAGCCCTTAGTGATGAGGTGTGCCACATAGAAGGATTTCCTGACTGTTGTGGCGATGTGATTATCGAAAGTGAGACAACTGTCCACCTGTGTCCCAAAGTCTCTCATCAAACTTTCAATGTTTAGTGTACTGCCACCTATGTGGTAATTCATAGGTACATGTTTTTTTCCAAAGTCAATAACTATACATTTCTTGGCATTAAGCTTGAGCCCATGGCTCTAGCACCAGGCATCTGTTTCAGTAAGGCCCTTTTGTAGAATATCCACATCATTTGGGGATTCAGTAATGGCTCCCAGTTTGCAGTCATCTGCAAACTTTGTTAGCCAGAATCCCTTAGTGTTGGCCTATACTTCATAGAAGTAGATGCCAAACAAGAGTGGTCCCAGGACTGAACCCTGAGGTACTCCACTTGTCACTTGTCTGGAGCTGGATTTGGAGTCGGCTACTTTTACAGTCTGGGTTCTGTCAGTAAGCCAGTTGGCAACCCATCGAGTGACGTAGGGATTTATGCCCAGCTTAGTAAGTTTATCTATGATTCCAGAGTGGGGGATGGTGTTGAAGGCCTAGGTGAGGTCCAGATAGGCTGTGTAGACTGCTTTACCCTTGTCCACAGCTGTGGAGACTGATTCAAAGAAGTCAATCAGATTCAGGAGACAAGATTGGCCCTTCACAAACCCAAACTGGGTGGGGTCCAGTGTTTGAAGGTTGCCAATGTCTTTGTTTATAAGTTCCGTGATAATGCGTTTCATGCCCTTGCAGATCAGGCTTGTCAGACTGATGGGACGGTAGTTCCCGGGATCCAAGGTATATCCCCTTTGTGGAGTGGGATAACTGTAGCTGTGCGCCACTCAGTGGGCATGAAGCCTGAGGTGAGGCTATGATTAAACATGACACTTAGGTGAGGTGCCAGTTCATTTTGTAGTTCATATAGTAAACAGCCTGGGATGTCATCTGGTCTCATGGATGCTGTATTCTTAGCTTTGGAGAGTGCAGTTTCTACCTGTGTGGCTGTGATTAGCTGAATTTAGCAATCTTTTGGTATTGAGATGGGCCCTTTAGGGAGTGAGAGCGGGGTGAAGTTGGCACTAAATCTATCTGCCAGGATATTGGCAATATCCTTGGTATCAGTATATTTAATGCCATTCTGTTGTAGCTCAGAGCAGATTTGAGCATTGCCATTTAGATTCTTGACATAACTATAGAATGCCTTGTGGTTGTCTTTGGAATCTTTGGCAATTTTATTTTCGTAACTAGCTTTTGAGGATTTTATGAGGGATCTCAGCTTCTTACTGAGGCTGGTGAGGGAGTTTTTTGCATCCTGGGATTTTTCTCTTTTCTGCAACAGTTTCTTCCTTTTGTTGTATAGTTTGTTTATAGCAGGGGACCACCAGATTGGCTTCCTTTTTTTGGAGTTAAGCATCTTGGTTCTATTTGGGATGGCACGATTCATGCACGAGTGGATGTGCTCGTACAGTTCCTTAGTGTAGGATTCTGCAGTTGAACTTTCAGATCCCGTCTGCATGGGTGTCATGAAGTTTGTCACTTCTGACTTCAGTAGCATGAAGTTGGCTTTGTAGAAGTTTTTTAAGGATGTTTCCTTACTAGGGGTGGGGGTGAGATGTGGATGTCAAAGGTGATTTGCTTATGATCTGAACTGACCAATGAGGGGGTGACCACTGGTGTGGAACATCTATCTCCCATGTTGGTAATGACTAGGTCCAGGATATTGGAGCCCCTGGTGAGACAATGGATTAGTTGATCCAGGGCGTTGGAATTTATGACTTCCAAGAAAGGTTGGGAAAAGGAGTTGGTACCCGAGTAGTTTTCCTAGTTAATGGCAGGGTAGTTGAAATCACCCAGTGTTAGGGTGTTTGGTTGTATCTCAATATTAACATAAAAAGACAGTATGCACTTTTTTCACATTACTCCCTAAACTGTGACTTAGAACTGCCCTACCATGCTATTAATATAGCTCTGTAAAAATTCTGATAAAGAACATATTGCTAGTTAGCAGTGGTTGTGCTCCTTGTACATGTACATCAAGATTAAGTGTGAAATATGCTTTCATTCTATTTTTGACACAGAATCTTCTACTGCTTTTGCAAAGCATTACCCAGCATTATTTTGTTGACTGAGGTAGCACAATCAATAGTACTGACAGACAGCACATCATCAGAAACACTGCCTAACAAGTGACTGGAAGCATCATGTCATCAGACTCACTGCCTACCAAGTGACTGGAAGCATCACTTCATCAGAAACACTGCCTAACAAGTGACTGGAAGCATTGCTTCATCAGAATCACTGCCTAACAAGTGAATGGAAGCATCTCTTCATCAGAAGTACTGTTAACAAGTGAATGGAAGTAACACTTCATCAGAAACATGGCTTAATAAGTGACTGGAAGCATTGCTTCCTCAGAAGCACTGCCTACCAAGAGACTAGAAGCATTAATTCATCAGAAGTACTGCTGAACAAGTGACTGGAAGCATTGCTTCATCAGAAGCACTGCTTAACAAGTGACTGGAGGTATCACTTCATCAGAAGCCCTGCTTAACAAGTGACTGGAAGCATAGCTTCAACAGAAGCACTGCCTGACAAGTGACTGGGAGTATCACGTCATCAGAAGAACTGCCTAATAAGTGACTGGAAGCATCGCTTCATTAGAAGCACTGCCTAACAAGGGACTGGAGGTATCACTTCATCAGAAGCCCTTCTTAACAAGTGACTGGAAGCATAGCTTCAGCAGAAGCACTGCCTGACAAGTGGCTAGGAGCATCATGTCATCAGAAGCACTGCCTAATAAGTGGCTAGGAGCATCATGTCATCAGAAGCACTGCCTAATAAGTGACTGGAAGCATCGTGCCTTCAGAAGCTCTGCCTAACAAGTGACTGGAAGCATCACTTCATCAGAAGCACTGCCTAACAACTGACTGGAAGCAACACTTTGTCAGAAACCCTGTTAACAAGTGACTTGATGCAACACTTCATCAGAAACACTGCTTTAGCAAGTGATTAGATGCATCACTTAATCAGAAGCACTGCCTAACAAGAGACTGGACGCATCACTTCATCAGAAGCACTGCCAAACAAGTGACTGGAAACATTGATTTATCAGAAGCACTGCCTAACAAGTGACTGGAAGAATTGCTTCATCAGAAGCACTGCTTAGAAAGACACTGGAAGCATCACCTCATCAGAAGCACTGACTAACAAGTGATTGGAAGCATTGCTTCATCAGAAGCACTGCCTAACAAGTGACTGGAAGCATTGCTTCATCAGAAGCACTGCTTAGAAAGACACTGGAAGCATCGCCTTATCAGAAGTAATGACTAACAAGTGATTGGAAGCATTGCTTCATCAGAAGCACTGCCTAACAACTGATTGGAAGCAGCACTTCATCAGAAACACTGCTTAACAAGTGACTGGAAGCATCACTTCATCAGAAGCACTGCCTAACAAGTGACTGGAATTATCACTTCATCAGAAGCACTGCCTAACAAGTGACTGGAAGCATCACTTCATCAGAAACACTGCCTAACAAGTGAATGGAAGCAACAAAAGTGGCGCCTGGAAGGTGAAAATTGCAAAGACCAACAAAATCCACAAAATGTAAAAGTTAAGCACACAATTTTATTCGAATTGCTTTTCGTCCAGGTAGTAGCCAAACTCCTTCAGACAGCAAGATAAACTAAACTACTACATCCAGCTCCATTTATACTTCATCTAAATCATTTGTGGTACAAATTGATTAATAAGTAGGGAAACAACTTTAAAGAAACAGGTTCCTCAAAAGTGAAATAAAATACATTCCTCCAGTTTAAACACACATATAAATACATGTTAAAAAAATGTATACATATATATATATATATATATATATATATATATATATATATATATATAAAATATATAATATGGTACCATAAATACTTATTTACTTATTTAAAAAACATACATAGCCCTAAGGCTTTCCTAATCCCAAACAAAAATGGTGACTTTAAAGTTTACAATTTTACTAGTCACATTATCAGTGCTGAACTATGTGAACTTTTTTCTAAGGGACTGACGTTTGTTCCAGCACAGCATTTTGATTTATCTAGGACATTGATGGATCTTAAATTATTTGTATGAAGGATGAATTTGACTGTGCCCTTGGGAAACAAAGATAGTTTAAACACCTTGTTTGCTGTAGCATAGACTAGATCCAGGCCTGCTGAATCTAGTTTTGTTTGTATGCTTGTTGTTTGTTTGCTTGTTATTTCCCTGAAACGCTAAATTCCACATAAAACGTGGCTTTTCAGCGCTTCTGTGGATCCCTAGTGATATCTGCATTGCTTACTGTACTTATTTCCTTGTTTCACTTGAAAGAAAGTTACTGTTTGTTGTTTTTGCATTTAAGTTACCTGTAACACATTGCATTTAAGTTACATGGCACTTGCTCACTAAAGCAATTATGTAAGTCAGCACTAAAAAATTAAAAGCACTACACCCTCACAAACTCCCCTTGAGTACCTTGTTCCCCATTGGCCCTTTTTTCAATTATAAAGGAATTCCCAATACTATTCTAGCATGTCCAAAGGTCAGTTGTCAATCTCCTCTCTGGTCCAGCTGGTGAATCTAGGAATCTTGAGGCAATGTTACAACTGCCTCATGTACACAGACAACTCTCCTCCTCCCAACAAATTCCAACACATGTGAGAGATGCAACCATATAGCCAAACTGGAGGGTAAGCTCTCTCAACTCAGTACTGGCGTAACCAGTCAGGAGGAGAAGGAAACCACACTCACTACAATTCCAGTCTCACATAGACCTACCATGACAGCAAACCAAACACATAAACACACAAAAACATACTCAAAGGCTCTAAATAAAAATCTGCCTAAGCAGCAGAGACCTCCAAAGCAGACACCCAAGCAACCACTACCCCAAAACAAAACACGTGCAACACATAGCTCACAAAGCCAGTATGCTGAACAGTCACAGCCCTTAAGGCTAAACAACACACCTGATAAGCTTGTAATAGGTGACTCTATCGTCAGGCACACTGACGTCCTGCTCACCAGGCTGAACAAGGAGAAGGTCACGGTGAGCTGCCTGTCGGGCGCTAGGATCCGCCACATAACACAAGCACTCAGGTCACTCAAAGGCAAGTACAAATATGACTCAGTCATTGTCCATGCTGGTGTGAATGACCTGAGATGTACCTCCCTGGTCTACATGAAAAGAGACATAGAGGAGCTCTCTGAGCATGTAGCCCAGGCCGGTATGACCCTGACCTTGAGTAGCATCTTACCCTCACCAAGAATGATGCCACAATATGAAGACAAGATGATCAATTTCAACAATTTGCTTAAGTATTGGTGTCATTCAAAGGGGATCCAATGCCTGTCAGCCTGGGATGACATGCTCGACAAGCCACGATGCTTTGCTAGGGATGGCTTGTACCTGTCACCCCTGGGCTTTCGGATATTGGCAAAGGCACTTGCTACCTCCATAGTGCCTTTTTTAGGCAAGACTCAAAAGACAAACCCACCTCCATAGGTATCACAAGGGATAAGAAACTAAGAGTGATGCTACTCAATGCCAGAAGTCTAAACCTCAAGATGCACGCACTCAAAACTCTCCTTAGCATGGAGAACATTGATATCTGTGAAGTAACAGAAACCTGGTTCAAGGCTCCAGAGAGCACCCCAGCAGTACCAGGTTATACCTCATACCATGCTTTTCGGCCCCAAAACTTGGACTGAACCACAAAAGGAGGGAGAGAATCAATATTTGTCAAAGATACCCACACCTCCAGGTTGATGGCACAGCACGAAGCATCAGAGACTATCCATGTGCAACTAACAGTGGGTAAAACTGCCTTCCAGTTTATAGCCTGCTACAGACCACCCTCCCAAACCCAGGAACCCCACTCAGCCTTCCTGAGAACACTGGAAAATATGAAGGTCTCTCCAAACACCATTATATTGGGAGACTTCAACTACCCAAACATAGACTGGGAGCATTACTCTAGCTCCAACACCCTAGCCCAAAGGTTCCTAGAATTTATAAATTCAAATGCAATGGAACAACTTGTTACCACTCCCACAAGAGGGGAAAACATACTGGACCTGATCATCACCAACATGGGGACTCTATGCTCCAGACCAGAAGTGTATCCCTAACTAGTAAGATCAGACCATAAACTAATCTCACTGGATATTCACATCCAGACCCCACCCTCTGCCCAGAAATCCACAGTGAAAAACTTCTCTAAAGCAAATTTCACACTCCTCAAAACTGAGGTGGAATGCTTCAAAGCCCTCGGGCCTGTGGAAAATACGGCCCAGACCACAGAATCCTTTATAAATGCATTCTATGAACACCTTCAGGAATGCATGGATCATGCAATCCCAAATAAAACCAATACCCAATCCTCCAAATGCAGACGTCTTGTCTGGTGGACCCCAGCCATAAACAAATTATACAATAGAAGGAGGAAGCTACTACATGATAGAGCAAAATACCAAAAAGGGAAGGCATCTCTGATCAGTATTAGCAAAAAACTATGGGCACTCATAAAATTGTCTAAGGCCAGCTTCGAGAGAAAAATTGCACAGGACACTAAGGATAATCACAAGGCTTTCTTTAGTTATGTTAGGAACCTGGGAGGGAATTTCCAGATATGCTCAGAATTAGTCCAAAATGACAAAAAATACACTGAACCCACAGACATTGCCAACATCCTAGCTGACAGGTTCAGTGCAAACTTCTCCCCCCCCCCACCAAAAAGGGCAAAAATCTATCCCAGCAGAGTGCTGTCCCCCCTGGCATCTCAGATGCTCAGGTAAGAGCCGCCCTCTCCAAAGCAAAAAACACAGCATCAATGGGACCAGACGGTGTCCTGGGCTGTGTCCTACATGAACTACAAGAAGTGCTAAACCCAAACATAAAACTACTGTTCAGTCTCAGCCTTACTACAGGATATGTACCCAAAGAGTGGCGTACAGCAACAGTGGTCCCTCTCCACAAAGGTGGTGCCTCAATGGATCCTGGAAACTAATGCCCCATAAGCCTGACTAGCTTGGTCTGCAAAGCTATGGAAAGGATCATCATGGACCTCATAAATAAAGATATTGGGGACCTACAGACACTGGATCCTACCCAGTTCAGCTTTGTTAAGGGCAGATCCTGCCTCTTAAACCTGGTCAATTTCTTTGAAACAGTCACCAAGGCCATTGACGTGGGGAAGGTGGTCCACACAGCCTACCTGGACCTCGCAAAAGCCTTTGATACAGTACCCCACTCTGGCATTATAGATAAGCTCACCAGCTTAAATATAAACCCCTATGTCACTAGATGGGTTGCAAACTGGCTCAAGGACAGAACCCACATGGTTAGAATTGCTGGAGCCATGTCAGACTCCAAACCAGTTACAAGTGGCGTCCCACAAGGTTCAGTCCTGGGACCTCTCTTGTTCAGTATATATTTCTCGGAGGTACAGGCCAACACAGAAGGAATGTGGCTGACCAAGTTCACAGATGACTGCAAACTGGGCGCCATAATCAACTCTCCAGCCCCACAAGCATCCTCCAAAAGGGCCTCATAGAAACAGACAACTGGTGCCAGAGCCATGGCCTCAAGCTAAATGCCAAAAAGTGTATAGTCATCCCCTTTGGCAAAAACAAAGTGCCCACAAATTACCACATAGGTGGTAATCCATTAAGCACAGAAGAAGTAATTAGGGACCTGGGGACCCAAGTTGATAGCAATCTCTCATTTGAAAACCACGTGGCCAAAGTGGTTAGAAAAGCATTTTCTATTGCCCACCAAATCATGAAGGGATTCACATCTAGATAAGGGGAGGTCATCGTGCCTCTTTACTCATCCCTCATCAGGCCCATAATTGAGTACAATGCCCCTTTTGGGATGTACCTTACCAGGCACCTGCAGCAACTGGAAAGACCCCAAAAGTACCTCAACAAGAGGATCAAAGGGCTCAAACAGATGCCATATGCTGCCCAGTTAAAGAAACTCCAGCTCTACTCAGTGGCATACCGCCTGCTCAGAGGTGATCTGTGCCTGATGTATAAAGCCATGTCCAACCCTGAATTAATGGACATGCTGCACCTCAGAAAATCCAAATCCCATTGAGCTACGCGCTCGAGAGACTTGAACCTCAGCACTGAAATAAATAGGACATGCTGGAGAGACAGATTCATAACCCAGAGGCTCCCTTCACTCTGGAATAAAATCCCAGTCCAGGTTAGGCAGAGTCCCTCATTGACTCTCTTCAAGAGGAATCTTGATGAGTGGATGGGAGATCATAGGTTTACCCCGGGTATCACTTCAGTGTCACTGTTAGACAGAGGCACAGTATACTAACCTCGAAAAAGGGCATAGCAAAATTAATTTAAAATGGGTGGCGAAAGCCAAACACACTCTGGCTAGACTTATAAATGCCCTAGGGCAGATAGCCTAGTATGAACCTATGAACCTATAAGGGTTTCTAGTACATTTAACCCCCCACACACCATATGTTGAGCTTATATGAGCACTTGTGTGAAATGGATATAAGAAATATATGTGGGAAACAGGTGAATGATGGTTGTTCTAACCTCTCCAAAAGGGAGAAGGAAGCTTTGCAAGCATTCAAATTGCTACCAGTGCATGTCTTAAACCAGACAAAGGTGGGGGTCTGGTTTTAATGGATATAAATGAATACAATGAAAAAATGAGGACTGTGTTAGGTGGTAACACGTATGAATCATCTAGTTTAAATGAGTTAAACATTGCTTACAAACACATTAATGCCTTCTTGAATGACTTGTTTTTAGAGGGGACTATTGATTTGGGAACGTTAAATTATTTAACAGTTGTTTCACCTAAATTTCCAAGTTTGTTTGGACTGCCAAAGTTACATAAAGATATTTTGAACCCCCCTATGCGGGTTTTGGCTAATGCTAGGTCTTCCATTACTTATGCTATGGCCAAATTGGTAGACAATATTTTAAAGAAATATGTGAGGAAAGACTCTTGGTGTTTTTTAGCAGCAATTGAAAGTTTTCCTTACCATGAAAATATATAATTCTTAACTGTGGATGTCATTGATTTATATTTTTCAATCCCGCATGCTTTAGGTATAGAATGGGTAGTCAAATGGATGTTGGCACATGGTGCTGATGGAGGGGAAGTACGTTTGATTCAGGAATTGTTGGACATCATTTTAGTTAACAACTTTGTGATGTTTGGTAATGATATTTATTTGCAAAAGGTGGAGGTGGCTATGGGTTCCCCCTGTGGGGCCAGTTTTTTGAACCTTGTAATGGCCCAATGGGAACACCAGTATATACTGAATGTACCTAAAAACCAAATGAGGATCAAATTTTACAAAAGGTTTTTAGATGATGTCTTTATTTTGTTTGATGGGACTAGTTTAGAGATGGACAGCTTCTTGGAAAGAATCAATGGCAACACTGAGTTTTTGAAATTCACTCATAAGTGCACTGATGAAAAGATTACGTATTTGGACATAGAGTTAAGTAATGATGTTTCTAATAAGTGTTTTGTGGCTGCCATTCAATGTAAGGAAACTTACTCTAACTGTATGTTACACTATACAAGTGCCCACCCCCAGTACCAGAAGAAATCTGTAGTAAAGGGACAAATGGTCCGAGCTGCACGTATGGTAACAAGAGAGGACAGCTTTCTTTAGGAATGTGAATTACTCAAGGGAATGTTTTTGATGAGAGGGTACCCTGAGGTGTTGGTATTGGATATTTTTGAGGAAGTTTGGAGTAAAAGGAAAGCAGGTATTTACAAACCTATATTGACAGGGCACCATGTTGTTTTGTATAAGGTTGAAAGTGAAATAACTGGTTTGAGTCCCCCCTGTAAAGAGATTGTCTTTGATATCCAGAAGTCAAAACATTTGATGAGTTTCATTACAGTATTTAGTTCAGAGGCTGAAGCAATAAGGTCAATTTTACAAAGGAACTGGAGTGTGTTTACCTTTGAGATGGATTTGACTGACAAGTTAGGCGATAGACCAACAGTAATTTATAAAAGGGGTAACAACTTAAAGGGTATAATGGAAATGAGTAAAAAAGCTAGATGCAGAATTGCTGGGACTTTCAAATGTGAGTCTTGTAAGTTTTGTGGACATCTAGCAACTGGGAGTAGTGTTGCCATTAACAACAAGATATACAATCTTGAAGGGAGGCACACTTGTTCATCTAAGTCAGTGGTTTAAGTGGTTTACCTTGTCTCATGTCAGTTGCCCTGCATTTTACATGGGCAAAACTGACAGGAAACTTAAAGACGGGATTTACGAGCACCTGTATAGTATAAGAAAAAACAAGTTGGAAAATGCTCTAGCTAAGCACTGTGACCTACACCCTACACACTCCTTTGTTTTCAGAGTATTAGATCAAATCATCCTGATGTTAAAGGGGGCCCATTTCAACTCCTGTTGGAAAGACAGGAGTTGATTTGGCTGTTAAAGTTACAATCGTATAGGGCTCCTGGTTTGAATGACAAAGTTTCCTTGTCTTGTATTTTAAAATTAAAAAGTCTTTTACGGTGAATGTGCATACATTAGGAAAGCCTTAGGGCTATGTATCTTTTTTAAATAAGTAAATACGTATTTATGGTACCATATTATATATTTCATATATATATATATATATATATATATATATATATATATATATATATATATATATATATATATATATATATATATATATATTTAACATGTATTTATATGTGTGTTTAAACTGGAGGAATGTATTTTATTTCACTTTTGAGGAACCTGTTTCTTTAAAGTGGTTTCCCTACCAATTAATCAATTTGTACCACAAATGATTTAGATGAAGTATAAATGGAGCTGGATGTAGTAGTTTATTTTATCTTGTTGTCTGAAGAAGTTTGGCTACTAGCTGGACGAAAAGCGATTCTAATAAAATTCTGTGCTTAACTTTTACATTTTGTGGATTTTGTTGGTCTTCGCAGTTTTCACCTTCCAGGCGCCACTTTTGTTGCTTTTTTGGGTATGTTCTTTGGTTTCTTCAGTTTGATAAGTGACTGGAAGCATCGCTTCATCAGAAGCACTGCTTAGAAAGACAATAGAAGCATTGCCTCATCAGAAGTACTGACTAACAAGTGATTAGAAGCATTGCTTCATAAGAAGAACTCCCTAACAACTGATTGGAAGCAACACTTCATCAGAAACACTGCTTAACAAGTGACTGGAAGCATCACTTCATCAGAAGCACTGCCTAACAAGTGACTGGAAGCACCACTTCATCAAAAACACTGCTTAACAAGTGACTGGAAGCCTCGCTTCATCAGAACCACTGCCTAACAAGGGACTGGAGGCATCACTCCATCAGAAGCACTGCTTAACAAGCGACTGGAAGCATTGCTTCATCAGAAGCACTGCCTGCCAAGTGACTGGAAGCATTGCTTCATCAGAAGCACTCTATAATAAGTGACTGGAGGCATTGCTTCATCAGAAGCAGTGCTTAACAAGTGACTGGAAGCATGACTTCATCAGAAGCACTGGCTAACAAGTGACTGGAAGCATCACTTCATCAGAAAAACTGCTTAACAAGAAACTGGAAGCATCACCTCATAATCACCTTATAAGAAGCATTGACTAACAAGTGATTGGAAGCATTGCTTCATTAGAAGCACTGCCTAGCAAGTGACTGGAAGTAACACTTTGTCAGAAACCCTGTTAAGAAATGACTGGAAGCAACACATCTTCAGAAACACTGCTTAACAAGTGACTTGCAGCAACACTTCATCAGAAACACTGCTTAACAAGTGACTGGAAGCATTACTTCATCAGAAGCTCTGCCTAACAACTGACTGGAAGCATCACTTCATCAGAAACACTGCTTAACAAGTGACTGGAAGCCTCACTTCATCAGAAGCACTGCCTAACAACTGACTGGAAGAAACATTTCATCAGAAACCCTGTTAACAGGTGACTGAAAGCAACACTTCATCAGAAACACTGCTTAACAAGTGACTGGAAGCTTTGCTTCATCAGAAGCACTGCCTAACAAGTGACTGGAAGCAACACTTCATCAGAAACACTGCCTAACAAGTGACTGGAAGTATCGCTTCATCTGAAGCACTGCATAACAAGTGACAGGAAGCATCGCTTCATCAGAAGAACTGCTTAGCAAGACACTGGAAGCATCACCTCATCATAAACACTGGCTAACAAGTGATTGGAACCATTGCTTCATCAGAAGCACTGCCTAACAACTGACTGGAAGAAACACTTCATTAGAAACCCTGTTAACAAGTGACTGGAAGCAACACTTCATCAGAAACACTGCTTAACAAGTGACTGGAAGCATCGCTTCATCAGAAGCACTGCCTAACAAGTGACTGGAAGCATCACTTCATCAGAAACACTGCTTAACAAGTGACTGGAAGCATCGCTTCATCAGAAGCACTGCCTAACAAGTGACTGGAAGCATCACTTCATCAGAAGCACTCTATAATAAGTGACTGGAAGCATTGCTTCATCAGAAGCACTGCCTAACAAGTGACTGGAAGCATCACTTCATCAGCACCACTGCTTAACAAGAAACTGGAAGCATTGCCTCATAAGAAGCACTGACTAACAAGTGATTGGAAGCATTGCTTCATCAGAAGCACTGCCTAACAAGTGACTGGAAGCATCACTTCATCAGAAGCACTGCCTAACAAGTGACTAGAAGTAACACGTCATCCGAAATTCTGCTTAACAAGCAGAGTACTACAGTTATAAAAGCAAATACTGACTTCCTCCTGTCTGCTGTCTGATATACTTCTCACTGTCTTTAATCAGTTTTGAAGAGTTTATCTCACAAAGAAGAGAATACAACATTATTAATTTACAAAAGTATCTGATTTTTTTTTGTACTTCATGGCATGCTCTCATATGTCCTTATTGTGCTAAAAAGAGCTTTATGATTTGAGTTTTTTAGGCTGATCTTCTCAAATGGAAAATGTGTGATTCATGAACTACTAGCATAGAATAATAAAACACAAATATGTTTCACAAAAGTTAAAAAAGAAATAAAAGAAAATATGTTGTATTGAACACTACATAAAATGTAGCTTAACAGTCCTTTGGAAGCCTTCTGTGAGATCTGTGTGAACTATATTATTTTACCATATTTTTTTCAAATTGAAATTACAGCTACAGCTTTAGATACAATGATCTATCTGAAAATAATTTTAATTAGAAAAGAACATCTAATTTATTGAATTATTTCTCAAGTTCCCAAACCATTCTAGATAATCTGGTCTCTGCCCAGTTGCTCCATCAATCCATTCATTTCTACATGAGATGATGAACAATTGGCCCAGTCATTGTACTTGGTGTGAGACTCACGCAGCAGGGATGACATGTGTTACCGGTTCAGAGATTGTGGCTTGAAGCCCCCAATCCCCTCACTGGTATGTAACTTGAATGTTAACACCAAAACAGTGCCTGCTGTACCCTATCTTGAATGAGTGCACTTCTGCATCATGTATTGAGGGCTACTGCACAACAGAGTGGCCTTGTAGATCCATGCATTTGTCCATATATGGTATACAGTGTTAAAGCCTTAAAGGTCATGCAGAAAACTTACAATCAACATGGATAATGGAGAAGAGAGCAAAGAACTGCAGGAGTGAGCATGTAATGCCAGCTTAGCCACCCTGGGTGAATGGAGATGATGTGCAACACTGCACTCATACAACATGGAGGCAAAGCCTACTAGCCCATGCTGGTAATGTTTGCTAATGCTAAGTCTAATCTGTCCCCTGTTCTTAACCCTAACCATATACCTTACCTTAGAAAAACAGGTTTCCATGACACTACCACTATTCAGATGAAGTTAGTGTGAATGGTTTGGTAGGGTTAAAGATTTTAGACTGGAAAAGTAATTTATTTTCTGTTTTTCAATCTACTGGTCTTTGAGCACTTATGTTAGAGAAAAGAAAGATGCAACATGCTCTGGTCACTTTTTTGTGTATTGGCCATTTAGTATGTCACACATTCATGATGTAATTATATATATGCATATACATACATATAAACTGTTTAACAGATAATATTTTTCAAGGCACAATAGTGAAAGGTACATCATTACCTCATTAGGCATTAATGTTTCCATAAGGTAGACGAGAAGACAGACCGCATGGATAATTGATTGTTGCAGCTCTGAGCTGTATGAAAGTACAGTTCACAAGTGATTAAGGATGCAGTGATGGGTGTGTGGCATTTCATTACTAGAAGTAGTAGCTGTAGAAAGAATACTGAAATTACATGAACTAGAAAATTGTCACAGTATCCTTAGAAAGAAATCTGAAACAGTATTAAATGGAAAGTATAAGTCGTGGTAGTACAGTGGTAGCATTGTTGCCTCACAGCAAGAGGTTCTCCTGTTCGATTCTCAGCTGGAGTGCCTTCTGTGTGGAGTCTGCATGTCCTCCCTGCGGTTGAGTGGCCTCCGAAAGACATGCATGAATGGGTGTACCTTTGCTAAAGGTGGGGTGTCGGGCTGGCAACTCGGCACCATAAAAATTAACTGCCAGTCATTAGCGGACCAGAGTTCTGCTGTGGCAACCCCTAACCGAGAAAAGACCAACAACATTAAATGGAAAGTAGTTGCACTTAAGATATGAATGTATGACATTCTAATAAAGATGTTGCATCACACAACTGTTGGCACTTTTTGTTATGTCAGCAGTTCTTTTTCAGATGTGATAAATATCACACTTTGTAGAGACTTATTTTTACAGTTCTACTGCATAGTAAAATCCTGCCACCAGACTATTTCTTACTGTTGTGTGAGTTTCTAGATTATTTTTCAGGAATTAATTTCTGAGTATTTACTTAAGAATTCCCACACAGTAGAGTATTGTTTTTGGCAGTGGATATACACTATTGAAAATGCAAGTCCCTAAAAGCTAAATGAAAGTATATTACTTGGTCAGGCTATTTTAAAAAAATAATGTTAAAGAGCAGGATAGAGTTCATTCTCTGTAATATATACATAAAGGTAAACTGGGTAGTTGAGTTCCTTTGACTTGATTCCCAACTCCCCACAAAGTGTGATATTTTCTTAATTAAGTTTTTATTTTGACATTATATTGCCATTTGTTATTATTGACATTGCTTTTTGATTGTATGTTTTTTTTTCCTTTTTATGTGTATTTCTATGTGGTAAAATAAATAAATAAACATAATTATATGTGTATGAGTGTGAATGTGCAAGTCATCTAGGTGTTATTGGTGTACATGGCTTACCGTTACCAGTATGAATAGCTTTTACAGTTGTAGTAAACTTTACAAATAAAAGGCAAAATTATAAACAGCCACCTAGAACACAGCATTTTCTTTTCATCCTAAATCAATGGACTTCTGGTTGTGAAACACATATAATAAAACATTTCCTTATAAAGACAGTAAAGGTCAAGTGATCTAAAAAGCTATATATTACAAATGCTGCCTCAATGCATTCTTGTCTTTCTTTTCAATTAAATTATACAATTTTCCATGTCATTTAAGCCTGGTCATACACAAGCATTTAATCTAACCTGCCATAAGAAGCTATTTAGTGTAATAGAGCTTCTGTGTCTTTCCTGCCATAAGAAGATGCTTTTTCCAGAACTACAAATTTATCATCACTTACCTTGCAATTTATGGTATGCATATACAATGCATTGTTCATATCTATTCATTGCATAAATATGCTCATATATTTATGTGCAGGACTGAGCCTAATGTCTTCTTTACCGCCTTGCAATTGGCCCATTTTTTTCAGTGGTAGTAGGAGCACTGTGCCCCATCCGCTCCTGCCTGGGAATCGCCAACTCATCTGCTACATGGTGGGAGCTTCCCTGAGCATATGCTATAGTCTAGCTATGGGACAACATGCATATTTGTCATTGCGGAGTGTACTGAACACACTGTCTCTCATCCAGAAATATGCATTCCTATCAGTAAGAGGCTATGTACTCTCATCCTCTGTGCAAGGAAATATTTCCAGGAAAGGTTGCTGTAACTGTAATCAGTGACAGATGTACTGCCTGTGCCCAGATTACTAACTAGGGTAAAGCCTAAGTATGTGAATGGTAAAAGAAGTAGGTAAAATGGCAGGATTTATGGATCCAGCTCTTCTTATTCAGACAAATATATATTTGATTTACACTTTACAGTTCCTTTGCATAATAACAGCATCTCTTTTTGCAGTAGTTATGTTTCAATGTAAGGCTAAAGGAGGAGAAATGAAACATTTTACTTGGCTACTTATTCTTTTGAGACTTGCCACAGGACTTCTAATAATGTCAAGTTAAATTTTA